>NW_019154086.1:89074518-89076632 GCF_002288905.1 Enhydra lutris kenyoni | reverse complement strand
TTTTTTTTTTTTTTTTTTTTTTTTTTTTTTTTTTTTTTTTTTAGGCACGGGGAGGACCAGATAGATAAAGACAAAATCTTTTTTTTTTTATTTTTTATTAAAATCACATAATGTATTATTTGCCCCCAGGGTACAGGTCTGTGAATCGCCAGGTTTACACACTTCACAGCACTCACCATAGCACATACCCTCTCCAATGTTCATAACCCCACCACCCTCTCCCTACCCTCCTCCCCCCAGCAACCCTCAGTTTGTTTTGTGAGATTAAGAATCTCTTACGGTTGTCTCCCTCCCAATCCCATCTTGTTTCATTTTTTCCTTCCCTACCCTCCAAACCCCCCACGTTGCCTCTCAAATTCCTCATATCAGGGAGATCATATGATAATTGGAGAAAGACAAAATCTTAAGTAGGTTTCACAGCCCTGAGATCATGACACTTAACTGACTGAGCCGCTGAGGCATCCCTAATCACAATCATTTTGATACTAAGTGAATATAAATAGTATAGGAATATGAATAGTGCTGGAAGTCCAGGCAATTTCAGTTTTCCCCAAATCACCACCACCCTAAACCCCTGTCAGTTTTGTTTTTTGAGTGTTTTTTAAATTTATTTATTTGTCAGAGAGAGAGAGAGCTTGCACGCACAAGCAGGGGAAGCAGCAGGCAGAGGGTGAAGAAGGGTCCCCACTGAGCAAGGAGCCCAACGTGGGACTGGATCCCAGGACTCTGGGATCATGACATGAGCTGAAGGCAGACGCTTAACTGACTGAGCTGCCCAGGTATACCCCCCAAGTCAGTTGTTAACATACCTTCTACACAACCATTATTATGTGATGATTTGGTCCCAAGGCAGAGGGGAGAACCTATTCAACCCTTCATGGAGGAATTCAACCACATGAATTCCTAAAGGGAAACACATTTAGAGTTCCAACTGAGACTGTCCCCAGTACATCATATTCCCAGAGTTATGAAATTCAACTCTGCTCTGGCATCAAGAAAAGAGGCATGACGAGATGGGTAGTGCCGGCAGTGGGGCAGACGTGGGGGAGGTGGCATGCGTGTGAAGGACTGGGTGTGAGTGGCCATAAGATTCTGGCAGCTGGAATAAGGAAGTCCCTACCAACAGGGAAAGAAGGGGACTGCATGGCAACCACAAACCAGAAAGTGCACAGAAAGGATGTTTACAGAACGCATTCTCACAACCAAGAGAATATATGTTTTATTTGACCTTAAGGACTTTTTATGAAATATTTGGGAACTTTTCTAAGAAAACTGTAATCACCTGTCACTGCTGTAAAGTGCCTGATAGCCTGGCATGATGGGAGATTGCCTGGCTTTTTGTGGCTGCTGCCCAAAACCGGTAACCACTCAGTCAAGTGTAAGCTAAAATTTAATTACTTTCCTTCATTGTTTATGTATTTCTGCTGAATGAGGACGTTAGCAATGATTTTATATTCATTAGGAGGATGGAATGTCACAGCAAGTCAATCACAGTCACAATGCAAATACCAAGACATACTTGTATGTTTTCCCACAATCTACGATGTTCAGTTGGAATAAAATACCAAATCTCTAGCGACATAACCCTATAAATAGATCTAAATGCACTTTTTCTCTCAATGTGAACACACAGATGACAGAAGTTTGTGAGCTGTGTTCAATAGCTTCCAAAGAACAGCAACTTTCTAGCTGCAAAAGCAAATTTTTTCAGAATTAAATTTAAAGTTGTTTTTTATAACTAAAAACTGAAAACTATTCTTCTAGAAATAACCAAGGGAAAAATATGTATGTTTTCAAAGGGAAAAGAATAATGATCAAACATATCACATTTGCCAAAATGGAGGGCGGGGGAATATGTTAGGTGTAGATACATTAGAAGCTTGAAAACAAAAGTTATGAATCTTTTTGGAATTGCTACTTACAATCCACAATTATACATTTTTTTTGTTTTTTGGGTTTTTTTTTTATTTTTTTTTAATTTTATTTTTTATAAACATATAATATATTTTTATCCGCAGGGGTACAGGTCTGTGAATCGCCAGGTTTACACACTTCACAGCGCTCACCATAGCACATACCCTCCCCAATGTCCATAACCCCACCCCCCTCTCCCA
>NW_019154086.1:88980729-89069518 GCF_002288905.1 Enhydra lutris kenyoni | reverse complement strand
GTGAGTTCCGTGCTTTGCTTTCTCCTCCTCTGGAATTCCGCTGCTCTCCTTGGTATTGAAACTGCACTCCTTGGTAGGTGAACTTGGTCCTGGCTAGGTTTCTTGTTGATCTTCTGGGGGAGGGGCCTGTTGTAGTGATTCTCAAGTGTCTTTGCCCCGGGCGGAGTTGCAGCGCCCTTACTCGGGGCCGGGCTGAGTAATCCGCTCGGGTTTGCTTTCGGGAGCTTTTGTTCCCTGAGCGCTTTCCGTAGAGTTCCAGAGGGCAGGAATGAAGATGGTGGTCTCCCAGTCTCCGGCCTGGAGGAGCCGAGAGCCCAGGGCCCCACTCCTCAGTGTGCCCTCAGAGAACAGCGCCCAATTACTCCCATCACCCTGGCCTCTGGCCGCGCTCCGAGCTGACCGAGCCTGCGACCGGTTCAAGGTAACCCCGAGCTTAGAGCTCACTCCTCGGCTCTGTCTCTGTAGCCAGCTTCCCCGTTCTAATACCTGTAAGCTCTGTGACACTCAGACACCCCCGATCCTTCTGTGACCCTGCGGGACCTGAGGCCACGCTGACCCCGCCTGGGCTTCACCCCGGTTAAGCCTCTGGAGCGATGTCCCTCAGCGGAACAGACTTTTAAAAGTCCTGATTTTGTGCTCCGCCGCTTGCTGGGAGCCAGCCCCTCCCCCCACGGTCTATCTTCCCATCGCTTTGGATTCACTTCTCCGCCAGTCTTACCTTTCAGAAAGTGGTTGATTTTCTGTTTCTAGAGTTGTTGTTCTTCTTCTCTTCGATCTCCCGTTGGATTTGTAGGTGTTTGCAATCTTTAGATAAGCTATCTAGCTGATCTCCCGCTACCTGAAGTAGTCTCAGCCTGCTACTTCTCCGCCATCTTGACTCCTCCCCCCCACAATTATACATTTTGTTTCATGATATATTTCATTTTCTAGAAGCATGCAACAACCCCTTCCATAGTTGTTATAGTTAACTGCATTTGGATATGAGTTTAAGAATATAACTACGTATGCAGGTATGTAACAAAACCAAGATTGTTATCAGGTATAGCCAGTGATCTCTTGTGAGTAATCCCAGGCATGCTTAACTCTTTCCATTAAAATTATAACATGCTCGGGGTGCCTGGGTGGCTCAGTGGGTTAAGCCACTGCCTTCGGCTCAGGTCGTGATCTCGGGGTCCTGGGATCGAGTCCCACATTGGGCTCTCTGCTCGGCAGGAAGCCTGCTTCCCTCTCTCTCTCTGCCTGCCTCTCTGTCTACTTGTGATCTCTCTGTCAAATAAATAAATAACATCTTTTAAAAAAAAGATTATTTAAAAAGAATGGCTCTATTTATTGAAAAAAAAATAAAATTATAACATGCTCAACCATACCACCCAGTTCCTCCTACTGTGGGCTCTCATTTAATATGAGAAAAGAGGGTAGAGAAAACTAAATTCTGAGCATACTATCAAAAAGAAATTTTCCCATGGGTTTAAACTGCAATGCAAAACTGTTGTCAACAATATTGTAGGGTGCCTGGGTGGCTTAGTGGGTTAAAGCCTCTGCCTTCGGCTCAGGTCATGATCCCAGGTCCTGGGATCAAGCCCCGAGTAGGCTCTCTGCTCAGCAGGGAGCCTGCTTCCCTTCCTCTCTCTCTGCCTGCCTCTCTGCCTACTTGTGATCTCTGTCAAATAAATAAATAAAATCTTTTAAAAAAATAATATTGTAGAGTAATGGAAAACTTACACTAAGAAGAAGGAACAGATATGAGACCCTGCTACCATCTATTTGCCATAATTTTGCAACTCTGGTGAATCTTCTACTCCTCTATAATATGGCCTGTGAGGGGTTTAGAATGTATGCTTCTTTGAAATAGTTAAGAAATTAACTTATTTACAAAATATTTAACAAGCCCACAAATAATCACAAAAGAGGATTTCTTTATTAAAGAGATTGAGAGTGCTATGAATGCACAGTAGAGAAACCCAACCTAAACTAGTAGAAGAGGAAGGTCAGAGAGATTCTCCTGGGGGCAGACTGGGGGCTTGAATCCTGAAGGATTAGAGAAAAGGGATTTGGAGAGTGAGTGAAGGTCTTGGGAAGAAAGGGAAAGAGCAGGGCATCTTCTAGAAACTGAAAGAAATGGCTGAGGCATCAACAGTGGAGAGAGAAATGAGAAAGACAAGTGGTGATGAGGGGCACCTGGGTGACTCAGTTGGTTAAGCATCTGACTCTTAATTTCAGCTCAGGTCTGATCCCAAGGTTGTGAGTTCAAGCCCTGAGTGGGGCTGCTTACTGGGCATGTGCCAGATAAATACAGACAGACAGACAGACAGACAAGGGAGGGAAAGCAGGAGAGATGGGGAATAAGGACAACAAGGTAGACATGTCAAAGTTTCGGCTGGAACAATATGGATAGACCAAATCTAGCAAAGCTAGATCTATTATCAGTGTTTTTCAGGAATTTTGATTTTTTTCCTTTGGAGTAGGAGAAAGAAGCCATGTAAAAGCCACATGTGGAACTGGTACAAAGAGAATCATGTATCAGAGATACCACTCCAGCCAGCTGCACTGGAGATTGTGCATTAGTCCTGAAGAAAAGAGGTAGTAGAAGGGCGCATGGGTAGCTCAGTCCAAACAGCATGTGACCCTTGATCTCAGGGCCATGAGTTCAAGCCCCATGATAAGTGTAGAGATTAAATACATACATACACAAGCTTTAAAAAAGAAAAAAAAAAAGAAAGAAAAGAAAAGGGGTAGTGGAGTGTCATACCAGAAGACTAGTAGTGTCAGACCCCAATAGTAGAGGGAGACATGGATGAAACTGAGATGCATTTAAGCAGCACACTCAGCAGGATGTGGTAAAAACTGGGCTGAGTCTGAAGGAGGAGTGAGTTAGGCTGAAGTGTGGGGGTGAACGGAGATAGAGGGAAATAGTACTCAACAGGGAGACTAATGGTCAGAGGGAAGCCAAGTATAGACAGAGAAAAGCGGGTGTTGACAAAGATCATATATACCAAGTATTCTCTGAGGTGTGGCCATTTGAGCCCAGACAAGATATCCAGCGATGGATCTTAGATGAAAGATAACAGTACAGAGCTATCTGTGTGTTGGATTTAATCACTCAGCCAAAAGAGCTCTTTGAAGAGTGGACTCTGGAATTTAATCAAAATCAGAACCTTCCCAATCATAGTTTTCTCTAGTTAGATTTTTTAAATATAGGGGTGTGTGTGTGTGTGTGTGTGTGCGCGCGCGCGTGCTCGAGCGCATGCACACACCAATTTCCTATACTCAACACTTTATATAGTTAGAAAAGAAATTACATAGTAAACATTTTTAGTTAATTCTTTTTTTTTTCAAGATTTTATTTATTTGTCAGAAAAAGAGAGAGAGCATGAGCACAGGGAGTGACAGGCAGAGGGAGAAGCAAGCTCCCCATTGAGCAAGGAGCCCAATGCAGAGCTCGATCCCAGGATCCTGGGATCATTACCCGAGCCAAAGGCAGACAGTTAACTGACTGAGCCACCCAGGCAGCCGGCCCATTTTTAGGCAATTCTAATGCTATTCAAGATGGATACCTTTACTTAAAATATTAAAAACAATATTGCCTAGCAGACTCTTACTCAGGGTTTGATCAACTTGAAAAGTAAATACAAAATGAAATATATAGGATAATTCTGGTCCCAATCAAAATATTACTTTCTGGGATACCTGGCTGGCTCAATGAGATGATCATGGGATTCTTGATCTTAGGGTTGTGAGTTAGAGCCCCAAGTGGGATGTAGAGATTATTTTTTTTTTAAAGATTTTATTTATTTATGTAACAGAGAGAGCAAAAGACCACAAGCAGGGGGAACAGCAGAGAGAGGGGGAGAATCAGGCTCCTCACTGAGCAGGGAGCCGGATGTGGGACTCGATCCCAGCATCCTGGGATCCTGACCTGAGCCAAAGGCAGATGCTTAACCATCTGAGCCACCAGGTGCCCCTAGAGACTGCTTTAAAAAAACCAACTTCAAAATATTACTTTCCCTTTATTATGTCAGAGGAGTCAGACTATAGATCAGCATCCAAGGAAAGATTTTAGCTTCCCTGTTCATTGAGACTTTTCTTCAAGATCCTAAATTCACCAAATCTCATCTTTTTTTTTTTTTTAAAGATTTTATTTGTTTATTTGACAGAGATCACAAGCAGGCAGAGAGGCAGGCAGAGAGAGAGGGTGGAAGCAGGCTCCCTGCTGAGCAGAGAGCCCAGTGCAGGGCTCGATCCCAGAACCCTGGGATCATGACTTGAGCCGAAGGCAGAGGCTTTAACCCACTGAGCCGCCCAGGCGCCCTTTTTTCTTACCTATAATTGTTACTTGCCTTTGTAATGTTCCTTTCTCCCTCTCCTCCTCTGCCCTATCTACCTTCTTTCTCTCCAGAGAGAGAGAGAGAGAAAGAAGGCTTCTCAATGTGCTAAGGGTTTGCCAACTAGCTCAGTATGGCTTTGAAGCTGTCAGTGAATAGTTTGCTTAAAAAAAATTACATTAAATTTAAAAATTGATTATTTTCCATTCCACTGGACAAGATGCCCACCCCACTGAAAACCTAACCGCCATCAAGTTCCAGACTCAAACCTAGTGCTTTTTAGCTATTTTTCCAGAATAAATGGAAGGGACAGTAAGTGGGCAACTTGGGCTCATTCAGAGGTATGAGGAGAGAGAAGGAAGCTGAATACGTTCTTGCCATTCTCAAAGGTACCTTAATAGGCTAATGTACAAAATTCTACTGTGCCACAGGGGCATGCTAACTAGGACAGTAGTTAGAACTAATTAAGCAGTCAGATTTAAATAGAGTGGTTATTCTCACTTGTCTGTTCTCTCTTGGTCTCTCTTTCTCTCATTTTTTTTTTTAAACCCCTCATCCCTTTCTATCCTACTTCACTTTTTTCACTAAAAATAAAATTGCCCAAGCTGTCACCATCATTAAATCACGAAAACAACAACAGAAAAACCCAAATAGAGGAACCTTCCCCAGAAGACCTAGCCAGTACCCCTTAAAACTGTCAGGGTCATAAAGAAAGGCAGGGGTGGCCTGTCAAGGTCATGAAAAATAAAGAAAAACAGAAATCTCCCGACCAAAGGGAACAAGAGATATGGCAACTAATGCAATGTTGTCACATGGATGGGATCCTGGAAGAAAAAAAAAAAAGGTATTTAGTGGAAAAACTAGTGAAATCCAAATAGTCTGGATTTATAACAATGGACCAATGCTGATTTTTCAGTCTTAAAAAATGTGCCACAGGGATGTAAAATGTTAACATCAGGGGTTCTGGCTAAGTGTATACTAGAATTCTGCACTTACTTTGTTAATCTACACTTAATCCAAAATAAAAAATTCATTAAAAATAAATAAATACATAAATAAAACCTTCATCTTCTTCCCCCAATAGTGATAACACCCAAAGATAAATAATATTTTATATTATACAATGTAGTGTGCTCATCTCTGATTTGCATGATTTAATTTAATACTTAGAGCAACTGCATGCATGGCCGGAATTGGTATTATGGTCCCCACTTTATGGGTGAGGAAACAGAAGCTTTGGGAGGTGGTAACTTGCCCAGAGTTCACTGTGTTGATTACCATGCAAACTATTTTTACAAGCTTATTTTTGCAAGGAGACTTCAAAAATACAGCAGCTCAAAAAAAATAAATAAAAACAAAAACAAAAAGAAATCTTTTTTTATAAAATAGAACTAGAATTAACATATAAATTTAGGATGTACATGCTGATTGGTACATTTTGATATTGCAATAGGATTACTACCATAGCATTAGCTACTACCTCTTCCCAAAAAAGCCCATTTAATTATTTATTTCTCTCTCATGTCACAGTCTAGAGACAGCATGGAATTGTCTGAGGACCTCAGCTCCTTCTATCTTGTCGCTTTCTTGGGTTTTGCCCTTCACAGGTGAATGCAGTCTGCATTCCCGCTGCAGGGAAAGGAAAGATGAAAGGGACAAGCAGGTAACCTCTTCTTGAACACTGTAAGAACTGTGTAAGAACATTATACAGAATTGCCCACATCATTCTTATCTGCAACCCACTGGCCAAAACTTACGGGGCTGGAGAATGTTGTCAAGCTGGGAGGATATACCAGAGCAATGGGCACTAAACCGAAGAAAACAGGAGGGAATCATGGGGACAATGAACAGAATCTGCCATGATCACCAAGCTCCTTAGAAGTGGAACACAGTCTTTAATCAAGGTTTACTGTTTTTGAGTTTGGCACTATTCCTGTTGACTGCTGAATACACATTTGTACTCTCTATTCATCTCTGTATAAAAGGAAAACAACTAATGAATTCAGTTAATACTTTGTTTTACATTTTAATATTTTTTTAATAACTAAATTTACCACTTAATAAAATCATTGACTTATTAGTCATTTCCCTCTGGGTCACATTCATTTAAAAAAAAAAGATTCTATTTATTTTGGGAGAAAAAGAGCGCACGTGTGCACGCATACACACGCACACATGGGTGGGGGGAGGGGCAGAGGGAGAGAGAGAATCTTAATTTTATTTTATTTTTTATTTTTTAATTAACTATTTTTTTTAACATATAATGTATTATTTGCCCCAGGGGTACAGGTCTGTGAATCATCAGGCTTACACATTTCACAGCACTCACCATAGCACATACCGTCCCCAATGTCCATGACCCAACTACCTTCTCCATCCTCCCCTCCCCCCATCAACCCTCAGTCTGTTTTGTGAGATTAAGAGTCTGGAGAGAGAGAATCCTAAGCAGACTGTGTGCCGAGTGCAGAGCGTGACATGGGGCTTGATCCCACAACCCTGAGATCATGACCTGAGCCAAAATCAAGAGCCAGACACTCAAATGACTAAATGACCCAGGCGCCCCTGGGTCACATTCTTGTTATGTTTATGTTTTTTGTGATTTTTAAAAAGTGTGTGTGTGTTCTGGATCACATAGCCAGGGTAGCACTGTCTTCCACTTTTCTCTTAAAGCTAAAGAAAGACCAAGGAATAGACAGATCACGGAAGAGAACTCCGCTGTTCTAAGCTGTGTGGTCTAATTCGCCAGTCACCATGTGATCTCAGAAAAAATATATCTGACCTCTTATGTCCAGGATCAAATCTAGGTTTTGTGGAACCTAAAGATTATATATGATTTAGAGATCTACTCAAAGAAAAATTACACAATTATAATCCAAAATTAAATATGAAAGTACTTATAGCAAGAAATTAAATCATGGGACACCTGGGTGGGTCAGTTGATTAAGCAGCTGCCTTTGGCTCAGGTCATGATCCCAGCGTCCTGGGATCGAGTCCCAAATCGGGCTCCTTGCTCAGCAGGGAGCCTGCTTCTCCCTCTGCCTCTGCTGCTACTCTGCCTGCCTGTGCTCTCTCTCTCTCTCTCTCTGACAAATAAATAAATAAATAAATAAATAAAATCTTTAAAGAAAAAAAGAAATTAAATCATAACGAAAACAATTTTAAAGCTAACAAATACCACAGATTCACAAAATCCTGATAATAAGATATTTTTATGTTGCCTCACATGCTGCTATAATACTTTTCCTCCTACATTTTCAGCTGCACACTCTTGGATAATCTTTTCGTATGATGACAATTTCATAATATTTTTTAAAGGGAACAAAAAGAATGATTAATTGAAATTTGTTTTTCTCTTATTGATGGTTGGCATCCACTTTTTTTGGCACCCACTTTTTTTTTTATTATTATTTTTAAATATTTCATTTGTTTATTTATTTGCCAGAGAGAGAGAGAGAGCACACACAAGCAGGCAGAGGCAGAGAGAGAAGCAGGCTCCCTGCTGAGCAAGGAGCCTGATGCGGGACTCAATCCCAGGACCCTGGGATCATGACCTGAGCTGAAGGCAGTGGCTTAACTGACTTAGCCACCCAGGTGTCCCTGGCATCCACTTTTAAAAAGCACCCACTTAGTTGTACTTGCTCTTTGTACTGGTTTTGCCTTACAAACACAACAATTATAATAAATTCTATTTTGTGGGATTCCCATCAAAAAAAAAATGATGTGCCTATAATTATATGTGCCACATTATCAAGTAAATTACTGAACAGAAGGAAGCGCCACTTTGACAAGGCTTCAAAAACAACTGAATTCCACTGCTTACATTTTTTTTGCCTTTTTTGTATTTTTACTGGGTTTCCAATTTTGTTAAGACTTTTTAAAAAAGATTTTATTTATTTGTCAGAGAGAGAGAGAGCAAACAAACAGGGGGAGTAGCAGGCAGAGAGGGAGAAGCTGGCTCCCCACTGAGCAAGGAGCCTGATGTGGGGCTCTCAATCCCAGGACCCAGGACCCAGGACCTGAGCCGAAGGCAGATGCTTAACTGACTGAGCCACTCAGGTGTCTCTTATTAAGACATTTTTTAGAGCAATTTAAGATTACAAGAAAATTGAGAGGAAGAGACAGAAATTTACCATTTACCCCCACCCCCACACATATACGGCCTCCCCCATTACCCACATCACTCATCAGAATGTTCATTCTTAGTTTCATTTTAAAGATGAATCTACATTGCCACATTATAATCACCCAAAGACCACAGTTTACTTCAGGGTTCACTCTTGGTGGTGTACATTTCATGGGTTTGGACAAATGTATGGTGACATCGATCCATCATTATAATACAAGAGTGTTTTCACTGCCCTGAAAATCCTCTGTGCAGTCTGACTCATCACCTCCCTGCCCGCCATCCCTGTCTCACACACACACACATAACCCCTGGCAACTACGGATCTTTTTACTGTCTTCTTGCCTCTTCCAGAATGTCCATCAGTTGGAATCATATAGTGTGGAGACTTTTCAGATTGGCTTCTTTCACTTGGTAATACCCACTCAGGTTTCTCCATGTCTTTTCATGGTCTGCTTACAATCTCACACATCAAATGACTAGAAAACATCCCCCCAAACTAGCTTCTTCCCTTCATTCCAAGCCTTCTTTCTTCTCTACTGTCCACAGAGCCAAGGGCTATCAGAACTGAAGACTGAGTGGGAGCAAAAGGGCACTACAGGCGTATCTGGAAAGCTACTCCCACCTGGGAACAGCTAGCAGCAACTTATCCATTCATGGAAATAATCTAAAAACACCTAAACATATTCCACTACACGTCATCTCAATGCATCCTCAACTCAACGTCACTCAGCCAGTTGCCAAAAATGCTCCAAGGTCACCCAACAGGAGGTGACACATGATGGAGAAGTCAGAAAGGAAAAAGACAGCAGTAATCTGGACTATGGCTCCTCTTGTAAAGTTTATGGAAATACATGAGGATGTAACCACATTGTTAGGGCCCTTCCTAGAGCCTTGGAAGGAACCTGTGCTCCTAAAGTGCCCTACAGCTCCCGCTTTACCTGCTTCACAATAAACCTGCTCCCTTTCCTCACACGTAGAACAGAGATCACATTGGCATCGCTTACTGAAAGGACTGGGTGGGGAAGAGATGCAGAAACCCTGAAAATGACAGGCTCCTGGGAAAGCAGATGCATGTACATTTGACACGGGGATTCTGCGGAGAATTTGCCTCCAAACCTATCCTCTCAGTGAATGCTACTTGATTATCTTTCTGACTTCCATCCCAGGGTGCTTTCTTTTCCTTTTATCCTCATTTTTACTGTCATTCTGGTACTCCCTTCCCCAACTTTGCTTATATATGTCTCTTCCCCCGTGTTTTATTTCCTGTTTTTTTTTTTCTGCTTCGCGTTTTCCCCCTCCAGCCACTCTTCTCCCCCTCAGCCCACCATTCCTGTCATTTGTGTCCACTTAGCTGCAGAGCTGCTCCTTGAGCTTTTTCTAAGCTGCTTTCCATATCTTTAAAACCTACAGATGCTGGGATAGCCATCAATCTGGAAGTGACAGGCAGCCGTGTGATGCCTCACTCTCCAGATGGGGTTTCAGGGTGACCCTGTCTGATCACCAGGATCAACTTATGAAATACAGCCACTGATGAAATTCATGGCAGGCAAACTCCCCACACGATGTGGGGCAACAGCATGATGGATGGGCCTGTGATGATGGATAGCTCCTCTCTTACCCTCAGTCCATGAATTTTGGTTCATGAATTTCCTCCAGCAGGGACTGAGTTGTCCCAGAGATGAGATAACAACACTCAGCCCGGAGCTGGGCTCTGGGCTTATTACTTGCTTAGGGATATCACCCTCATTACTCAGTAAAGCAAATTATTACTGATAATATAAGGTTTCAGTCCCTTTTCGTGGTTTTTACATTAAACAGATAGTCTGGCATATGGATCAAGATTCCCAGCACTGTAAAAAATTCTTTTCTAAAGTATGGACAAAACATGGAATTTAAGTAAAAGGAAAGATTTCTATGTAGGAGCTTAATAATCCTCCTTGTCATCTGCTCATTCTTTTAGGGAAATTACTGTTACAGCTCACTATAATCTCAATCCTTCATAGTTTCTTTTTTTTCCCTTAATACATGACCCTTTTTTTAGTATGAGGAATGAATCAGAAGTCTGAATACAAAAAAAAAAAAAAATTGGGTGACTTTAATATGCCTGCTAACATTATCTTGTTAATCCTCATGGTGCTTCTGAAAGATGTATGCAATGTATTTTTATCTCCATTTTACAGAATGTGAAACCTAGATATCCCAAAGCTCTTTAACATACTTCAGATCACAGAGGGGCTCAGTAATATAGTCAGAAATAAAAGCCAGCTTTTCTTACAAGAAGGTCTCTGACAATTAATCAGAATCACAGCAAGTCTGCTCTTTCTTTGATGACTAGAAGTTTCATCTGAAGCCAAATGCTGATTTAGCCATGAATAAAGTCATCACAGCTGGTAATTTTATATCTTTAGGAGAATTTCAGTCTAAAAAAACCTGTAATATAACATGTAGCCCCTGCTTAGATTTGAAACATCACAGTAAAGATATCTACTAAAAATTCTTTAAAAGTAGATCTTCTTCTCCCTTACTTCATTTTTTAAATTTAGAAGTCATTCTTCTGGAAACCAGAGTCTATAGACCTCAGTGGAAAAAGAAGGGGTGATATAGAGTCAAGATTTTGTACAAATACAGTTGATACAATTTCCAATCTTGGAAATTGGACTCAGTTACCTCCTAGGGATTCTGGTTCCTGGTTCTGGACCAACACTGCCAAGTATGAGCAATAATAATGGCCACGTCTACATGGAACTGATGTGGCAAAAATCACCCCCTATATCCCCAGTGCTTGCCTTAGCCTAATGAGCAAGGTATTTAATGCATAATTATCACCTCCAAAGGGGAGGATATGTGAATAACTGATGAGATTCACATGTACCACTATCACTGTGACCAATGTCTTCCCACCTGCAGACCATCCTAATGTTCCTGGAGCACTTCAACTATTTTCCACTACTTAACAATTTCCAACCAAGGGATCACTTCCATCAACCTTCCACAAAAAGTATTTCCCATTTCTATGATGTCCAAGGTTTGTTTTGTTTTTTTTTTTTAAAGATTTTATTTATTTATTTATTTATTTGACAGAGAGAGATCACAAGTAGGCAGAGAGGCAGGCAGAGTGAGAGAGAGAGAGAGAGAGGGAAGCAGGCTCCCTGCCAAGCAGAGAGCCCAATGCAGGACTCGATCCCAGGACCCCTGAGATCATGACCTGAGCCAAAGGCAGGGGTTTAACCCACTGAGCCACCCAGGCACCCTGATGTCCGAGGTTTTATATTTGGACTGCCATCATGTCACTTTCATTGAACAAATAATAACCAATTCAATGGTGATTCCATTTTATTGAGCATAATAATCACTTGGGGTGCAATGTTAAACTTCCTTAGGTCTCCAGCAATGGTGATTCAGATAGGAAGGCAGACTCAGCATTTAAACAAGAACCCCAAGGTTTTTGATACAGGCATTCCCAAGGACCACTCTAAGAAAACAAAACAAAAACTCACCTCTCTCTAATGTTCCGATTCCAAAAAAAAGAAATGGAAACTCAGAAAAGTTTCTCACCCAAGACCATTCATTCATGCAATCAGTCATTCAGTCAACAGATACTGTGAATACAGATGCTCAGACACTATTGGTTTGTGCAGAATTAGAGCCTGGCCTGGTTCCCAATCCACAGCTATTTCTACTCTGGCTGCTGCCATATGCTATGGAAGTTCCAAACAATACCTGAGACAGGCAGGGGGTGGGTGGTCAGGAAAGGCTTTGTGGGGCAGGTAGAATTTAGAAATTAAGGCATGGCTAAGGGGCACCTGGGTGGCTCAGTGGGTTAAAACCTCTGCCTTCGGCTTGGGTCATGATCCCAGGGTCCTTGGATCGAGCCCTGCATTGGGCTCTCTGCTCAGCAGGGAGCCTGCTTCCCTTCCTCTCTCTCTGCCTGCCTCTCTGCCTACCTGTGATCTTTGTCTGTCAAATGAATGAATAAAATCTAAAAAAAAAAAGAAAAAAGAAAGAATTAAGGCATGGATAAAATTCCAGCTCTCAGCATGAGGAGAGGGTAACTGGCCCAGCAAAGATAGTAATAACAGACAAGGGCTTGTGTCCTGCACTGCAGGTTGTACCAAGATGAGTGAGAACAAAAATGAAAAAACAGTGACACATCTCAGAGTAGCCCCCCGGCCCCCACCCTGCCACCGGCATGTTTCAGGAGACTGCTTATCTCCTGTATCTCTGCATAGTCCTTAAAGCTTCATTCAAGTTTCTTGGGGTTCCCACTGGAACAGGAGAATCCCACTAGCAGTGACCCGAGCTCTCCCTACCCAAGAACCCTCCAGTTTCCAGTGTCAGCACCTTTCTTCCTATGGGAAAAACTTCTTCCTCATGAATAACTTACAGATTCATGATTGGGAATGAGATGAAAAAGACTATATGCAAAAACCAGACAAAAAGTGTCAGTATGACATGGGGTAAGTCCTCAGGATCCTGGGGCCTTGGGAGGGAGAAGAAAAACATTAATCAAGATGTGTAAGCAAGGAGTGCCTCACTGGTTCAATTGGTAGAGCATGTGACCCTTGATCTTGGGGTCATGAGTTTGAGCTCCAGACTGGGCATACAGCTTATATTAAAAAATAAATAAATAAAAAGATGTATATGCATGGAATAATTTCTCAGGACACTTTGGTTCTCAGCCCAGGCTGTGTATTAGAATCACCTAAGGAGCTTCTGAGACAATCCCAATGCCTTGGACACCTACAACCAATGGATTTAGGAGCTGAAGGGTAGATTCCAGACGTTGGTACATTTTAAAAGCTGTCTGGGTCATTCTACTATGCATGCTGGGTTGTGAACAACTGATCTATAAGGCAGAGATTGCAGCATTATTTACAATAGTCAAGATAAGGGAAACACCTAAGTGTCCACTGATGGATGAATGGGTCAAGAAATTGTGATTGACATGTATATATATCTATATATCTATTTAGGTATTATTCAGCCATAAAAAAGGAAGAAATCCCACCACTTGAGAGTTGCCATTGGACAGACCTTCAGGCCATTACACTAAGTGAAATAAGTCAGAGAGAACAAATACTGTACAATCTCACTTAAATATGGAATCTAAAAAACAAAGACACAAACCAAAAACCCAAACTCATAGAAATAGAGATCAGATCTGTTGTTACCAGAGGCAGAAGGTTGGAGTGAGGGAGGCAGGTTTTGATGAATGTCAGTGAAAAGGTACAAACTTGTAGATATAAAATATGTAACTACTAGGGATGTCATATATAGCAAGCAATTATGCTGTATACCTTAAACTCATATGGTGCTATATGTCAATTATATCTCAATAAAATGAAAAATAAGAACAAAATGGCAGAGCTTGAAGATTAAAAGATGCAATATAAGGAGCGCCTGGGTGGCTCAGTGGGTTAAGCCTCTGCCTTCAGGTCAGGTCATGATCTCAGGGTCCTGGGATTGAGCCCACATTGGGCTCTCTGCTCAGCGGGGAGCCTGCTTCCCCCTCTCTCTCTGCCTGCCTCTCTGTCTACTTGTTATCTCTGTCAATAAATGGATAAAATCTTTTAAAAAATAAAAATGCAATATAAATGTGCTAGAGCCAATGATTTGAGCTTCGGGCAGCTGAGAACAGACTGATTTCAATCTGTAACTAAGAGATTGAGCAAGAGAGGCTTAAGGAATCCAAGGAACACGTTAAAGGCATTAGCCAGCACCTGAGGTTGGGTCTCTAGGATTCTTGGCTGTGCAGAATCTAAGTAGTAAGCCAATGTGTGCCAGGCTAGATACACCGATTTTTTCAAATACATACATACATAAAACCTATTATTATCTCCACTTTTCAAATAAGGAAACTAATGATGCAGGGGTAAGTTTGCCCAAAGCTCTTAATAGGGCATTTGCTCAAAAATAAAGAAATAAATATTAAATCAAACTGATTTTGATATAGGCAACAAAGTATGTTTGGTCAAATTAGAAAACATTGCCATTTTTGTAGGTTAAAAATAGTTTGATACAGGTGATTTTACAGAGCTTATCCTAATACATTCCCATCCAATCTTGTCTTTAGGTATGTTTCTTACTCAGTTGTTATTCCTCTCAAGTTTATACAGAAAATCTAACTGTATCTTGGCCTGATATTTGTCTGGAGCCTTCTTCTAAATACTATTTCCAACATGCCAGAATTGTCTATATCCATATATCAACTTATCTATCTTTCTGTTTGCCTCATATCAACAATCAGTCCCACCTGATAAAGAGTTTAAACCAAGGGAAGCAGAGTAAATAAATGACTCTCCCTGACGACAAAAACCAGACTAACAGACCTTTCATAAGCTACCAACCCTAGCAGGAAGAACTGAGATTTATTTAACTAGCCAGCTGCCAGGTTTCTGTGAGAACAGAAACAAAGCTGGCAGCAACATAACAAACAAAACCTGTGATCTTAGTCTCTAACCTCTTTAATAAAAGTCAAGAAAGAAAAACAAACTTCTCTCCCCTTAGAATGTTATCCTAGAGGAAACTATGCTAGCTCTAAAATTAGGTTCAATAAGTAAGACTATGCTCAGGAAAGTTTAATGTGATTGCCATCTGATTAACTCCCTTCGCTATCACAGGGTACTGTTTTTTTAATTCAGTCTGACTAGATTGTCTTGAATAAGTTCCATGAGACCCAAACCACCTCTGTCTTATTCAGCTCTTGGGGAAGAATACGTTTCTAAAAGGAGTTAATGTAGTCACAACACAAAAAAAATGGCTGGTTTTCTAATACCATTTTGCCAACAATTGGCAATGGGTTATTTGACAAGTTATTTAAATCCTCTGGGCCTCCCTTGCCTCATGGGGAGGGGACTGGGATTGAATCCCTCTTCAGGTCTGTAATTCCAATGCACAGAAGAGATTGTAGTTGAGTTAGTCTTGTGAACTAGTTAACATTTCTTCGTTAATGTTTCTACAACTCTTCCCCTGGTCTGTTCATCAGTCTGCTCTATATATACCCAAAAACACACCAGAGAAGGGCAGGGATCCAAATTATGAATCAGATTACAAAGAATTCCCAGGAAGTTTCTTGATGTATCTGAGTTTTCTTGACCACATTAGATTTACGATAGCAAGGGACAAAACCTCAATTTGCAGAAGTTAGGTTCTCTTCATGCACTATCTGATTCAATTTAGGTATAATTTCAGAATCATTTTTCCTTCCATGAAGTCTACATTTTCACTGTAGTACAGTGAAGATTCTATTCACTCTCCATTTAGAAACAGCTGAAATTTTTCTGTGAAAAGCCAGTTTCTTCTGTGTGGTAGAAGACCAGATAATAGCATCTTCTTAGCAAGGTCAAACTTCTTAAGTTCTCTGTCCTTGTGAAGAGACATATCCCCCAAGTGATAAATGGCATATGATCCACTCCATTCTGAAGGAGGAAAAGTGACCCCAAACACCACCACTCTCAACTCTCTATTTACCAACCTCTTCATATTCCTTTTTACAAGGTTATAGGTAGCATCAAAAGGACTATCATATAAAGGGGAAAACAAAAAAAGAAGTGGGGGGGAGAAAACAGAGAAAGATGTGGCACTCTCCGCATCTACTGGAAAAGCCTTGAACCCTAAACTTACATCCCTGTACATGTCTAGATAGGTAACAGAAAGAGGTCTTGGACTCTCAATTCCCTAATGAAGTTTGAAGAATGTATTTAAATTAATACTTTTTGGAACATTTCATTGTAGCATTTATGAAACAGCTATGAAGCAATATCACTGTCCTGGTCAGAGGCTGAGGACCCCACATACATGATGATCCTGTTATCTGCTGCTGTGTAACCGAGCAATCCAAACCCAGGTGGCTCAAAGCGGTACTCACTTTAGGATCCTTAGTAGAGGTGAGAGAGCCACCTAGATCACCCTTGAAGACTGAGGCACTCATTTCCCTGTTCCCGGGGAGTGTTGGCAGCTGAGAGATGGTTCTCAGCTAAGTTCCTCCCCGGCAATCACACTACTCCAAAAAGAACCACCCGGTCCAATGCCCAGTCCCCATTTAATGACTGGTCCTTCTCTTGGGATTGGCTAATGTCTTTTTGACAACTCCATTGCAGTTCAAGCCTTCCTCTGTGCAATCTGACCTCCTTTCCTCCCTGTAAGACTTGAGCTCAAGTGCACTCCCCAATAAGTCTTTGCATAATGAAGCTCTATGTCAGAGCTGGTTTCCCAGGAAACTCAATCAAAAATCTAACAGCACCTGGGATGACAACAATGATGGAAGAAGTCTGTTTACTTTGGAAACCCTGGGGGGTCCAGGTGAGACTGAATTAGCCACTTGGGGCACTCATTAGTTACATTTAGTTACACTTGCTCCCATCAGGGAAACCTCAGAATGGCACACACAACCAAGGGAAGTGGCTCTGCGTGCTTCCTGGGGTGAGCCTTGTTCTCTATTCCATTCAGCATTGTGCTGGAAAACTGGCTCTGTTGGTGGGGTGGGGGGCTGAGAGGGTGGGGAGAGCTCTGATAGATAGGCCTTACTGAAATCCCTGAAATAGTCTGGCTAGTTTCACACTATTGATGTTTAACAACTGGGCTCATCAAATTCTTAAATATTTCACAAAGAGCTCTTGGGGACCAGTAAGGGCCACCCCCCAGGGCACCAGTGCCTGTGAGCACACGGTGCTGTTCAGACTTGCAAGGTAGCATGAGCACAAAACTTGGTATAAGCAGGAAAATGAGCAGAAAATCCGGTATAAGCCTGTCAGGGGCTTAGGCTTGTTGTGGCATGAGAATCAGAAGAAGATCATAGTAACTAAACACAGGCATCAAACGCTCTCTGGGTGAATCTGAATGCAAGGTAGACAGAGAATACGAGGTGCCGACACGGGAGGGTAAAAGCTAAGAACCCAGAGGCAGTGACACTAGACATAGGGACTGAGAAGCAGTGACAACTATGAGTAAGCAGATGGTAACAAAAGGTAACTGAGTGGTAGCAAGAAAAGAAACGGAAAGACAGTCCACGTAATACAGAGACCGGAAGAGTCCCTGAGCAGTCCCAGTGGTGGCCCGTCCACTAGAGAGCAATCACCTTGCACCATGGGCATGGTGCCTGCAGAGCTGCTTTCCACCCCAGACAGCAGCATGGAGCCGAGTGAGCTGCCCCTTCTGCTGCGTCTCCATCTTCCTCATTTGCACACACGTCCTCACAATCAGCCCCTATTATTTGAAGCAATCAGAAAGAATCTGTTGCTTGAAAAGACACGAGCTTATTAACCCCAGGTCACCATCTGAATTGAAGAGCCATGAGCCAGAAACACACGCGGTATACAAAAGTTGTTGACATCATCAGACGCAATCTAAAATAGAAGCCGCAACCAAGGGAGAGAGACAGAGCCATTTTCTTCTGAGGATTTAAATATTCAAGGGTTGAAATATCCATCAGAAGCAGCATAATTAAATCACTCCTTTACAGTGCTAGTGAAGGGAAGGACTGTTAGGGTATTGGGTACCACTCAGTCATTCATTCAACAAATAGGGAATGAATGTCTATTCTAAAAGCCAACAGTATACGTTGGGATCCAGGGATCCAATAGTAATCAGAAACAGACACAAACTCTCCATCATGGAGACTAGAGTTTAGTGGAAGAAATAAATATTTTATTTAAAAAAAAAAACTGTCCAGAAAAAACAGAACTTGACCGTGCTAAGTGCTAAGAAGGAGAGTGAGAGTTAAATGGTTCATGAGATTTCACAGTGAGGTTAAGGAGGACGGGCTTTGTTGCGGAGTTCAGAGGATTCCCTAAGAAGTGATAAGGTATTGAGATGTGAACAACGTGCTCCAGTGAATAGAGGAGGACATAGCATTGAAGAAAACTGGAAACAATTTGTGCCAAGGCGTATGCAAAGGGAGGAACATGGGGACTGGCAGAACTTTGGATTAGAAGCAGAGTCCGGGACCAGCGGTATCCATATCATGCAGAAGCTGATTAGAAATGGAGAAATTTCAGGCCCCATCCCAGATCTTCTTAATCTACTTCATTCTGCATTTTAACAAGATTCCCAGGTGAACTATATAAACTGTAGCATTTGGGAGATGAAAAGAAGACTGGTGTGGCTACATCTAAGAAAATGAGAGGTGAGGCATGGTATGAGACAAGAGGGGACAGGCAAACAGAAAACAAACACCCAGAGCTTCACTGGCCACATTGAGGAGTTTGGCTTTAACCTGAAAGTACTGGGAAGTTAAGAAGTGTAGATGTGTTAGGGGGAAGTAGGAGGGAATCGAGCTACAATGTAGAAACTTATTAGACAGGAGCTGAATTAGATGTGATTAGCAATTAGACTATTACAACAGACCAGGCAGGAGAATGTGAAAGTTTAAGTGCTGGACATTGAGGTGGAGTTGGAAAGAAGTGAATGAATCTAAAAAATTGTCAGGAAATAACAAGACACAATGATGGTTTGGATTTGGAAAGGGAGAGTGATAAAATATAGGATGCTTTCAGACATACACAAGTTATTTTCATGGTGTTTACTGATTTTCACTATCCTATTCACAGCAGCAACAATTATGCAAACAGTTCCACAATATTTGTTGAATAAATGAAAGACTGAACTGAAAAGAAAGTGTGAGGCATAGTTTTAGGGAGACAATCATGAGTTAGGCTTTGGAATCACTGGGGGCTGAACTATGTCCTCCAAAAAGATATGCTATAGTCCTAACCCCCAGTACCTCTGAATGTGACCTTATTTGGAAATAGGGTCTTTGTAGATGGTAATCAAGTGAAAATGAGGTCATGTGGGATTAGGGTAGGCCCTAAATCTAATGTAATGACTGATGTCCTTATAAGGAGAGAGAGAGATTTAGAGACATGCAGACACACATGGGGAAAGACAGTCACTCAAAGTCATGGGGAGGCAAAAATTGAAGTGATACTTCTACAAGCTATGCATGCTGATTTCACCAAGCCCTGGAAAAGAGGGGCACGGAACAGATCCTCCCTCAGAGCTTCCAGAAGGAACCAACCCTGCTGGCATCTTGATTTCAGACTTCTGGCCTCCAGAACTGTGAGGGAATACATTTCTGTTGCCTTAAGCCTCCCAGTTTGTGGCATTTTGTTACAGTGGCCTTAGGAAACTAATACAGGAATGCATTCCTGATATCCAAGAAGAAATATTTCTTTGTCAGCGGTTTGAAATTTAGAGCTGAAACTGAGCAATTACCCTAATGAAGACTCTTATCCAGAACCTTTTATTGGATAAACACCTTTTATTAAGATATTTTTTAAGATAAACACCTTAAATTATATCCCTTTTAACCACAGTGCCCTAGTAAATATGGCATCCACCTTTGTTGTAAAGAATGGTCTTTGAGATCCCACGTACCCTTTTGGCAATCTAAGGATTGAGACAAGAAAGATAGAAAAGAAAAGGAGATATTGGGAAAGATAACAAGATGAGGGAAAGAGCATCAAGAAAGTTGTTCTTCAGGAGTGCTCCAAATTCTGCTTCAAGGCTCAGAAAATGCTTTTCTTCTGTTTGAGACTGGTGTGTTATCTAATAACTAGATTCGTTATCTCATGTGTTATCTAATGACTGGACTACAGTAGCTGCCCAGAAGTCTTTTGGAGATTTCCTCTAATTTAGTCATTACTTTTTAAGAAGGGCTGGGAGATAACCTTTCTGGGCCTTTCCTAGGATGTAATCATCATCAATTCCCTCCAAGATTCTAAGGGTCATCCTTTTTTCTCATGGGCCAGTCGACTTCATAGGTACCAGAGATCAAATTGTTCCAACAAGTTCATCATCCATGCTGTTCCATATCCAGCGCAGCCTCCAATATAATTGTGTTTGAGTCCCAACTGGTTGGGAATTTGGATTATCTGGGAATGAAGAACTCTTTATGCATCTTGCCTGGGCCTCTGTAGTTTCTGTGTGTGATGGGTAGTCCACGCCTCCTTAAGAGGTGGCCAGGAGAGATTACCCTAGGCTGGTCCTAAAGAGAGTATGGCTTTGAGCAGGGCTATGAATCAATATGAGCCACTAAAGATCAACCAGCAGCAAAGACATTTCACATACAGACAATTTCAAATGACACATGCTTCAAGAGTTCACATCTAGTTCAGTCACCAGGGCTTGGAAGCATAGCTTTGTAGATATAATTCATGAGAGGTGCTGAAGGATTTCAAGTTAGTCTACCTAATACAGCCAAACTCACAGAATGTGATTCTATTGTAAGGGCCTATTTAGCCAGAGCAGCTCCAACCTGACCCTGCCCCCCCCCCCCCCCCCCCGACTCAGGGAACTTACTTAAAAACAAGTCCCAGAAACCAGTCCCAGGTAACAAAGCCCAAATACAAGGGTGGGTCAGGCCAGGTGGAGGTATCCAATCGGTGGGGGTGCATACTGTCTCCCTAGCTACCAAGGAGTATGGGCCCCACCCTTTGGGTGCCCTTTGGGCGCCAATTCTGACCAAGGTGATAGGCTAGTTCAAATATCTACTATAGGGTAAATTGTCATTCAATTGGTCACTTCTGTGTGACCTAGCAGGACTGTGCAGCTTTCTCTGTGTTATAATCTCATTGGTCACCTGTGCATGGCCAGGCCCAACCACATGGCCTTTGCCCTTAAAAGCTGGTCTGTAAGGCAGAGAGAGGTCGCCTCTTTGCAAGAGATGGTCCTGGCTGGTCAGTTTGGTTCTCGATGCCTGGCGAGAAATAAAGCTTTGCTTGACCTTCGCTTTGTATCAGTCTCACTCCTCTGACCATGGACCCAACATTGGGGGCTTGTCCGGGATCAAGCGACAAGAACTGAGCCAGCAACAGAATTTCTGGGGAAAGCCTCCAGAGGTAAAATCTCCAGATTTTATTCTGTGAGATTCGGTCTGTCTGTCTGATTGTGGAGCTCCAGGGTATGACCCACCAGGGAGAAGCTAGATGCAGCCATGCTCCCCAGGACTGGAGTGGATGCGGGGATGCCCCATCCCTCTTCTGGTAGATCATCTAGGGGTTCTCAGGGGACCGAGAAAATCCCCACCGGCCACTGGGTCTGGTTGTTTTTGTCTTGTCTTTTTTTTTTTTTTTAATTTATTTATTTGACAGAGAGAGAGTCAGAGAGATCACAAGCAGGCAGAGAGGCAGGCAGAGAGAGCGAGAGGGGGAAGCAGGCTCCCCGCCAAGCAGAGAGCCTGATGTGGGGCTCGATCCCAGGACCCTGGGATCATGACCTGAGCCGAAGGCAGAGGCTTAACCCGCTGAGCCACCCAGGTGCCCCTGTCTTGTCTTTTTGTTGCCTGTTGTGTTGCTTGTCCCTAGGGGACTGAGAAAATCCCCACTGGCTAGCATCTGTAGGGGGCCGAAAAAACCCCCACCAGTGGCAGGCTCTAGGGCTGCTGGGTCTGCGGTTGTTTTTGTCATGTCTTTTTGTTGTCTGTGGCGTTGTTTATTGTGTTTGAAGAAATGAGGCAAGCAGAGAGTAAGGGGACTCTGACTTTCATCTCTCTGTTCCCACTAATAGATGTGGGGCTTCTCCCTTACTCATTTCTTGTGTTAATGGCTGGCTATAACTGGAGCCAACTGTGGTTAGTCTAACTTGAGACAGAGACTTTAAGGAATATTCCCAAGCAGCTGCCAAAACTCCTTTTGCCTCGGGGAAGTTCCTGTCTTCTCTGACCCGATGTGGACTGCCTAGCCCCTCCCCCTTGCTGGCAGGAAAGAATGGCGTCTGCTCCTCTCTTGGAACTGATGAGCTCTGGAACTGGGAACACTTTCTCTGCCTTCTGGCGTCACTCTGTTCTGTTTTCCATTGTCGGGAAACAAGAAGAGCACCCCCTGGACCTAACATCCCCCACTCCGGATCTTCCCACCCGTGTCTCAGATAAACATTCGAAGTGGAGTGGGCCCAGGTGGAACGTAAGTTAAGTTTGTTGGTTTAATTAGAATGAATATAGGGGTACCTGGGTGGCTCAGTGGGATAAGCCTCTGCCTTCAGCTCAGGTCATGATCTCAGGGTCCTGGGATTGAGCCCCACATCAGGCTCTCTGCTCAACAGGGAGCCTGCTTCCCCTCTCTCTCTCTGCCTGCCTCTCTGCCTACTTGTGATCTCTCTGTCAAATAAATAAATAAAATCTTAAAAAAAAAAAGAATGAACATATATTTGAGTTAACAGCAGTAATTGTGAAACTTCAAACAAAATTTACTGAGGGTCAATTAAACTTGTGTTATTTGTTGAAATCTGTTAACAAAGAGATGACTAAAACTGATGGTTAATTGTCTGTCTCAAAGTTTTAATGGGTAATTGTTAAAGTAGCTTTCGAAGTCTTTGGTAACCTGAAACTTTAAACCAAATGGGATAAAATGCTAGAGTGCTGGTTGCTGGAACTAGGTTTGTGCTTTTGAAATCTGTTGGTAAACATGTTTTGTGCTTAACTGATTCATAAATTTGCCTTCTAAGAATTCTGTTGTAACAGTTCACAATTGGCTTATATTTAGTCTTCACCTGAGGTTAAGGTATTTCTAAGAGTACAAAATTCTGCTAAGTGTAACTAAGACTGATGGAAATAAGGGAAGCAACTCTGTATGTAGGAAAGTAGAAGATATGTAAAAAAGAGAGGAAAAGACCAGATGCCTGATCCTGTTTGAATAAGAAAAAAAGAAAAACAGCCCCAAGGTGATTTAGCACTCTCCTGAGGTACGTCCATATATATTATACTTTCACATGAAAGGGCCATTTGGCCTTGAGAGACTGCGAAAAGACCCCGTTACCATCCCCCATTGCCTGTAACCATAGAAACTCACTCTTAACCCTGTCAGGTACTCAGTCTTTGGGAACGATCCCACTGAGCCCACCAGCGTTAATAAAGCTATGTTCTCCCACCTCTCTGTGTGCCATTTGGGTTTCCTCAGTCACCTTGGATTTTCCAAACATTTGGTTTCCTGACCGGGAATCCCAACCACGCTGGCCCATTGTACCACTGGTGTGGGACAGGAGATGGGCCTCAGAGGGCAAATGGAGCACCTGCCCTAGGGATTAGGCATGCCCTGCTGATTTTAGTGAACCCAAGGCTGGGCTTTCCTGGACAGCCGAGGTTCACCTCTGCCCTGCTGGACCAACAATAGGAGGCCAGGGACAACTGATTGGATCTGCCCATTGAACCAGGAAAGCCCCGGGGCCACTGTCTGAGCCAGACCCATCCATAAAGAATGGAAGGGGAGACTGACCACCTCCCTTTAGCCAGGGATACCAAGAGGGGGGGATGTCCAACCTGTTTAAATTTGAAGAGTGCCTGACTGTGTGAATCTGTCTGTATGGCTCTACCACTTCAGCTATGGAGTCTGAATGGGCTGCACCCTGAGCCTCACGGGGTGTCATATGGCATAATGGTCACCTACTCCACGGAGTAGCCTGGTCCAGGGATTATATGGACTGACCTTAGCTAAGATACTCCTAAGTTCCTGCGAGGGACACAAGCAGGACAGCATCTGAAAGATCCCCCTCCCTTTTGTCTGTGACATCATTCACAATGGGAGGGAAACCCAGTAACCCCACTATCTTAAGACTGCATGCTTAAGAATAAAAAGGAAAGACACTGGTATAAAAAAGCTAGTTTTCTCTCTGTTTAAAAGGGCAATGTTTTCTTAGGTTAATTGATCTGTTAAAAAATGTAAATGGTTTTCTCTTTGCCTGCCCAGAAAATTCAGTTTCTATGTTTTGTTTTATCAGGTGCTTAACATCCCTAATTATATTTAGGCATATGCTTTAAAACTTTCTAAGGTTTTAGCAATTGTCAACAAGATTTAAATTGTAAATGAGAACTCTTTGACTCATAAGGCTTTTCTTTGTTATACTAAGTTACTCAGCGAGTACTGCTAAACCAGTGGTAAACCTTTGGTTACATTTGGGTAAATGCTGTAACTACTCTAGAGGTTCTATACATTTCCTAGAGTTTAATGTTGTGATAAGGGTCATCACTTAATATTTAACCACATCTATTCTGAGTTTTTGTCATTTATAATTGTTTTCATTCTCTTACAAGATGAATTCCTCCCTAAAGGAAATTCATATGGGAGATTTTCAGGACAAATACAGGTCTTTGATATGTTAAAATCCTGGAACTGAAATGGGTAAGAATTTCCAGAAGTAAAAGCTGCATTCGGACTAAACCAGAATTAGCAACATGGGACTAGATGAACTGAAGGAAATTATAATGCTGTGTCTCTTAATGTTTTGTCTTGTTTTATTCTTTTAAAATATTTTATTTATTTATTTGACAGAGATCACAAGTAGGCAGAGAGGCAGGCAGAGAGAGAGAGAGAGAGAGGAGGAAGCAGGCTCCCTGCTAAGCAGAGAGCCCAAAGCGGGGCCCGATCCCAGAACCCCAGGATCATGACCTGAGCTGAAGGCAGAGGCCTCAACCCACTGAGCCACCCATGCCCCCCATGTTTTGTCTTATTTTAAACATGACTGGTTCTGTAATGTTTGCTCTTCCAGACTAGGGAAACTTTTGCTTAAGTTATCTGTAACTTACAGAGATGTAAAAGTAGTCATTTGTAAACTAATCAAGGCATTCAACTTTTCTCTCTATCTGAACCCTCTGAAACCAAAAGGTCTCAGCAAGTATTCTTTCTTCCATGGCAATCAGCCATTTACATAAGTTCAATAAGAATTTGTTCTCCTTGTAACAGGACACCATTGGAAATACTGGTTATTTTACCAAGGCTTTGACTGGAATGTCATATTTGAAAAGACTCAGATATGACCAGCTTAAAGGAACTAAGGTTGACTTTATAAAACCTGGAGCCGTAAAGCCCTTTGGAACTGTTGGCCTGATACTTTGTTTACAGAGTTCCCAGCAGCCGCCTCACCAGGTGAATAAAGGATGTCACTTCCTGGCAGGTGTAGGAACTTCAGGATACTTTGGGCACCTCAGGAAGAGGAATTCACCCAAATCCAACAGGTATTGCAGGCATGTCTGATGGCAAGTACGTGGCTTGGCTTCTGGCACAGAGAGGCTACTAAAAGTTCAACCTAGAGATTCCTTATAAGAAGTTCCAGCAAAGGAGATTCTAAAGGATCTATATGATTACTTACTGTTCTTGCTGAGCTTATGTAAATAATTAGGCCAAGTTTGTCAAAACTGGACTTGTTTTACAAATGAATTAGCCCTGATTTGGCTATATCTGGAAATGAGGGTTATTTTAGAGAGAAAAATTATGTTTTAATAACACGCCTTTATGGGTGTTAAATTCTAGATTTGATTGTTTTTAAATGTTTGTTTACCTAGGCTAGACAACTTGAGGTAAACTTCAGAGAAGTTGCACAATAGCTCGTTTAGACGATCTTGCTTTTGCCAGTCAGTCAGCCCCAGATATAAGGAGGAAACTTCAGAAAATTGAAGGATTTGAAGGGAAGAATCTGACTGGGTTAGTGGGAATAGTGGAAATAGCCACTGAGGACTGAGTCATGCTTGCGGGGGACGAGAGCTCTCTTACAGACTCCGCAGGAGAAAGCGTATCAGGTGTCAGCATTGAAAACACAGCTTTGTAAGAGCCATGCCACTTATTTAAGCTTTGGTCTCCACGAGGGCGTTTCTTGGGACAGTGGGCTACTGTAGGCTGTGGATACCGCGGTTCACAGAGATGGCACGACCTCTCTACGAACTGGCTAAGGGAGGACTCACTATGATAGAGTGGACAGCTGAGGCAGAAGAAGCATTTCAGGAATTACAAAGAGTCTTACTGAGTGCCCCAGCATTGGCCATCCCAGATGTAACCAAGCCCTTCCACTTGTATGCGGATGAAAAGGCAGGGGTGGCCAAAGGAGTCTTGACTCAGACTCTGGGGCCTTGGCAAAGGCCAGTAGCCTATCTTAGCAAGAAACTAGATCCAGTAGTGGCTGGGTTCCCCCCGCCTTTGCCTCAGCATAATTGCTGCCATGGCCCTCCTGGTCAAGGATGCAAGTAAACTGACTTTGGGTCAAAATCTCATCTTGACCACCACTCACGCTATTGAGTGCCTTCTCCGGACTCCACCAGACCGGTGGATGACAAACGTCCAAGTGATGGGGTAACAGGCCCTCCTCCTCAACGAACCGAAAGTGACTTTCCGGCCCCTGGCGGTGCTAAATCCAGCCATGTTGCTGCCAGAGGAGCTGGCTGACCACCCACACGACTGCTGGGAGGTCCTAACCCAGGTCGCAGGAATAAGGCTGGATCTCAGAGACACTCCCCTCCTGGATGCGGAGATGACTCTGTTCACAGACGGGAGTAGCTATATGGTCGATGGAATGAGGTATGTGGAGGCTGTGGTGGTTTCTCCTGAGCAGGAACTCTGGATGGCAGCTCTGCCACATGGAACCTCAGTGCGAAAAGCAGAGCTGATTGCACTCACCAGGGCACTACAGAAGGCCAAGGCCCCAGAGCTCCGGGCAAGTAGAAAGAATGAACCAGACTCTCAAAGAGACCTTGGCAGAGCTAATTCTGGAGGCTAGCAATGGATGGGTGGATCTCCTTCCTTTCGTCCTCCTCAGGGCACGATGTACACCCTGCTTAAACAAGGTGACCCCATTTGAAATAATGTTCGGGAGACCCTCCCACCCCCCACCCCCGCACTCTGCCCTCGGCTACAAGAGGTTGCCCTAGCAGGAAAGACTGATCAGTCTTTACTCTAGTCACTGCAGGCATTGCAGTCTGTCTTGGAAGGAGCCTTCACAGGGATCTGGACTGCCCACACTGGGATGGAGACAGAGGTAGAGCCACATCCTTACCAACTCAGGGACTTGGTTTGGATACACCGCCACCAAGTGGGAAACTTGGAGCCTCACTGGAAGGGAGTGCCCTTTTTTTTTTTTTTTTTTTTAATGGTATGCACCATGGTTTACCTTGGCCACGTCGGACGGAGCCACAGATGGCTCTGTGACCAGCCTCTGGATCTGAGTCAAAGTGCTGCAGGCTTCCTCTATCTCCCTCCAAATGAGAAACACGTCCTCTCTGACTCCAGCTCCTGGAGGGTGCTTTCCTTTCAGTTTCCTTAAATTCCAAGTAATTACACTGTCACCATCCTTTATGGCAAATTCGGGAAAGTCCACACACTCTGTTCTCTCTGCAAATGCATGGAATCTGCTGTGGGTCTTGGCACTCAGATCCTTTAAGAAAGCAATAATGCCTTCTCCTCTGGCATTGAAGGACACTGTAATCCTGACCACCCCCATGGCAATAAAAGTAGAAGGCATCAGGGCCTGGATTCACACAGGTCACATCAAAAGAGCCAAGGACAAGGATGCCCCCCAGAGATGGATGCCACTGCTGATGGACCCCGCCGATTGTGGACTTACTTAGCTAAGACTCAAAAAAAAAAAAAAAAAAAAGAATGAGTACATTAAGTTCATTGTTGCTCCTATTGTTAAGGTATAGGTGGAAGATATAGACAATTGCAAAATAGAGGAAGGCTTGACATACTATTTCTAGAAAGGGGGGGCTCTGCATAGTCCTAGGAGAGAAATGCTGTTCCTGGGTAAATTATGCTGGAGTCATTAAAACAGTCTGGCAGCCTTTAAAAGGGGGCATAGAACTGGCTGAAAAGTCAAAGATTTGACTAATCTCTAAAGAAAAGGGGGGAATGTAAGGACCTATTTAGCCAGAGCAGCTCCAACCTGACCCTGCCTGCCCCCCTTCAGGGAACTTACTTAAAAACAAGTCCCGGAAACCAGTCCCAGGTAACAAAGCCCAAATACAAGGGTGGGTCAGGCCAGGTGGAGGTATTCAATCATTGGGGGCACATACTGTCTCCCTAGCTACCAAGGAGTATGGGCCCCACCCTTTGGGTGCCCTTTGGGTGCCAATTCTGACCAAGGTGATAGGCTAGTTCAAATATCTACTATAGGGTAAATTATAATTCAATTCGTCACTTCTGTGTGACCTAGCAGGACTGTGCAGCTTTCTCTGTGTTATAATCTCATTGGTCACCTGTTCGTGGCCAGGCCCAACCACATGGCCTTTGACCTTAAAAGCTGGTCTATAAGGCAGAGAGAGGTCGCCTCTTTGCAAGAGATGGCCCTGGCTGGTCAGTTTGATTCTCGATGCCTGGCGAGAAATAAAGCTTTGCTTGACCTTCGCTTTGTATCAGTCTCACTCCTTTGACCATGGACCCAACACTATCTGATAAATGATTCCTGAATGAAACTCTATCTTGAACTCTCTCTTGGAATTCCTGGAACATACAGACCAAATCAAATCAAACATACAGACCAAATCCCCCTGGCCCTATCACTATACACCTGCCTTAAAATCAGAAGTAAATATTTCCACAACTCTAAGCCAAACCAAACAAAAAGCCTCTAGGCAATACACAGAAATGGATTTGTGCAGTAGAGAACTCAGGTGGTCAGAGATAAATGGTTAAGGGATCTCTAGCCAGGCCTCTTTCTCCCACTGAAGTCTTACCTCTCTCCTGGGCTCCCCTTACTGCCAACTGCTTAACTAAATAAACTTTTGTGCTACATGGATCCTCTCGGCAGACCTAGTCATGAACCAAAATCTTATTTTTCCCCTTCCCCAACAGTAACAACCACCAGAACTAAAATAAAAGGAAGTACAAAAGCATGAGTAAATGTTCAATTTACATGCCACTGCCAAAGTTGCCCATGCATCGGGGAATAGACTGATGCTGATACCTAGGAAGCAGATCTCACTCATTTGGCAAGATTACAGCACAGCAGTAGTGCCCTTGCCCTCCTCCTTCCCCAGCTGGAGAGGCTGAAGCTAGTCTTCCTACCTTAGCACTTGCTGCTGAATCCATGTTGGGCATGAGTTGGCTCCTGCAGACTCACTAAAGCGCAAATGCCAGGAGGATTGGAGTGGACAGAAGAGAGAAATAAGTAATTTAAGACTCTGATCTCTGCTCTGATAAGAAGAGTCCAGTGTCATCAAGACAAAGGAACACTGAGAATTTGGGGAGTTGGAAGCCAACCCTGGCAACTGGGCTATACTTACTACCTTCTTTCATGGCCTCTTTAGAGGTGCATGAGGCTCTGTAGCCAGTCTCCTTCCTTATCTTGTAAGATCTGGAGAGGGAGGGAGAAGGGAGAGAGCACCTCAAGCAGGCTCACACTTGCTCAGTGAGAGCACGGATCCCAGGCTTTAGGATAATGTGGGCCTTTTCTTGGGAGAAGATCAAGTGACCAGAAATCTTTTTTTAGCCAAGAGCAGTGGTTCTGTCATTGAAAATTCTGCCTGGATGAAGCTGTTAAGCTCGATTGATCTGAATCAGGGAAGGGATATGAAGCTGTAGGGAGTGGAGAGTACAAAGATAACAAAAATATAGAAAAGACAAATAGTCTTAGCTACTCCTCACTCATTTCCTGTACACAGTGTCCATGAAGATTTAAAAGAAACAAAACCAGCAGAGGGAGAGGGAGAGAATTGGGTGGGTGGGAGGGGAAAGGAGGAAGAAGAGAAGAAGGAGGATAAAAGGAAGGGAGACAGAAGAGGAAAAAGTAATTGAAGAGGAATACAATGAGGCTTTGAAGCTAATGCTGAACCCCATTTGGCTTCCCTAGCCCCTGGCTCTCCTGCTCCCTGTAGCCAAGACCTGTAAGGATTATCTCCCAGGACCAGCTTTTGTCAGGTCCTATTCCATAGGCAGAAAACATGGGGCACCTGGGTGGCTCAGTTGGTTAAGCAACTGCCTTCGAGTCAGGTCATGATCCTGGAGTCCCAGAATCCAGTCCCACATTGGGCTCCCAGCTCCATGGGGGATCTGCTTCTCCCTCTGACCTTCTTCCCTCTCAATCTCTCTCACTGTCTCTCTCTCAAATAAATAAAATAATAATAATAATAATAATAATAAAAAGGTGATACTTACTCATAGCCTTCCTTCTGGTAATGACTCAGAATTAACTCAAACTCCTAGGACAGGTTCTAGTGACCCAGTAAGAAAAGCTATATTCCATAGTTGCACACTGGCCAAAGTTCTTTTGCTACTAAACAAGCTCTGGACTTAGTATCATGTATTTTCCTACCACATATTCCACCTACTCGCCTCGTTTCTGACTAGTTATTTTCCTAATACTCCAGCCCCTTCTTCAAAACCTGCCATCATCCACTTTCAACTAGAGGAATAGAGTCTCTATCCTTCTCCCATCTAGTTCTTGTCTTGCTCTTGTTATTGTCTATTCTTCCACCCTGAGTCTCCAAAAATATAAATCTTCTGGTTACCAGAGGGGAGGTGGGTTGTGGGGAATAGGCAAAATGGGTGAGAGGGATTAAAAAGTACACTTATTGGGACACCTGAGTGGCTCAGTCCGTTAAGCATTGGGCTTCGGCTCAGGTCATGATCCCAGGGACCTGGGATCGAGCCCCACTTTGGGCTTCTGTTCAGCAGAGAGCCTGCTCCCCCCTCTGCCTACTTCACCCTCTGCTTGTGCTTTCTCTCACGTGTTCTCTCTCTCTGTCAAATAAATAACTAAAATATTAAAAAATAAAAATAAAAGGTACACTTATCATGATGAGCACTATAACGTATAGGATTGTTGAATCACTACATTGTATACCTGAAGCTAATATAACACTGTATGTTAACTACACTGGAATTAAAATTAAAAACTTAATCTAAAAAAGACATTTTAAATGTATATATATAGAGAGAGAAATCCTCAGAATCTTCAACAAAATTCGAATAAGCCAAATTCAATAGTACATTAATAGAACTATACACCATGACCAAGTCAGATTTATCCCCAGCCTACAAGGATGATTCAACTTTGAAAATCAGTGAATCCACCACATTAACATAACAATGGATAAAATAACATAATTATCTCAATTGCCACATAAAAGGCATTTGACAAAATTCAATACCCTTTCATGATAAAAACACTCAGCAAACTAGGAATAGAAGGAAATTACCTCAAATTAATAAAGGCCATATACGAAAAACGCATAGCTAACATCATATTCAAGAGGACAAACTGAAAGTTTGTCCTCTAAGATTTTGTCCTCTAAGATCAGGAACAAGGTATGGATACCCACTCTCACCACTTTTATTCAACATAGTACTGGAAGTCCTAGACAGAGAAATGAGGCAAGAAAATGAAATAAAAGTCATCTAATTTGGAAAGGAAGAAGTATTATCTCTGTTCACAAATGATTATGATTTTATATGTAAAACCTTAAAGATTCCACCAAAAAAAAAGTTAGAACTAATAAATGAACTCAGCAAAATTGCACAATACAAAATCAACATGCAAAAATTATAGTTCTATGCACTAACAATGAATACTCTAAAAAGGAAAATAAGAAAACAATTCCATTCACAAAACATCAAAAATAATAAGAATAAATATAACTAAGGTAGTGAAAGATTCATACACCATAGGATGGTTCATAGACCATAACTATTGCTGAAAGAAATAAAGAAGACACCAATACGGGCATCTGGGTGGCTCAGGCAGTTAAGCATCTGACTTTGGCTCAGGTCATGATCTTGGGGTCCTGGGATCAGGTCTTGTGTCAGACTCTGCTCTCAGTGGGGAGTCTGCTTCTCCCTCTCCCTCTGCCCTTCCCCCTGCTCATTCTCTCTTTCTCTCTCTCTTTCTCTCAAATAAACTAATAAAATCTTTTTTTAAAAAAAGAAAAAGAAAGGAAGATACAAATAAATGGGAAGACATCCATGTTCATAAATCAGAAGACTTAACATTACTAAAATGTCCATACTACCCAAAATGATCTACAGATTTAATGTACTCCCTATCAAAATCTCAATGGTATTTTTTTTTAACAGAAATAGAAAAGAAATCCTGAAATTCATATGAATCTCAAAGGACTCCAAATAGCCAAAACACTCCTGAGAAAAAAGAACAAATCTGGAGGCCTCACACTTCCTGATTTCAAAACATATTACAAAGCTATAGTAACCGATGCAGTATGCTACTAGCATAAGGACAGATGTATATGCCAACGAACAGAATAGAGTACCCAGAAATAACCCCCATATACATGGTCAAATAATCTTCAACAAGGATACCAAGTCTACAAAATAGAGAAAGGATACTTTTCTGCAACAAATGGTGCTGGGGAAACTAGATATTTCTGCAAAAGAATGAAGTTGGGTCCTTGCCTTATACCTTATACAAAAATCAACTAAAAAATGGATAAAGACCTAAACATAAGACCTGAAATTTTAAAACTATAAGAAGGAAACATAGAGGAAAACTCCCTGATTTTGGATTGGGCAATGATTTCTCAGATATGACACCAAAGGAGAGGCAACAAAACTGAAAATAGACCAACAGGAGTACATTAAACTTAAAAACATCAAAGAAAAGAATGGAAAAAAAACATTTGCAAACCATATATTTGACATCCTAAAACTCTTACAACAAGAACCAAAAAAAGCAAATAACCTGATAGAAAAATGAGTGAAGGACTCTAATAGATGTTTCTTCAAAGAAGATTAACAAATTGCCAGAAAGCATATGAAAACAATAATCAATGATTATCATAAAATGCAAACAAATAATGCATGCCCATTAAAATGCTGCTCTCAAAAGGAGGAGGAGGAAGAAAAAAAAGAAGGAGGAGGTAGAGGATGAGGAGGAAGAGGAGGGGAGCAGCAGGGGAGGAAGAAAAGGAGAAAAGAAGTGTTGGTAGAGATGTGGAGAAATTAGAACATTTGTGCCCTGTTGGTAGGAATGTAAAATGGTACAACTACTATGTAAAACAATATGGAGGTTCCTCAAAAAATTAGAAATAGAATTATCATATGACCCAGCAATCCAACTTCTTGTTATATACACAAAGAATTGAAAAAAAGGATAAAGAAAACACACACACACACACACACACACACACACACACACAATGGATATCAGTCAGCCTTTAAAAAGAAGGAAATCCTGTCACGTGGATGAACCATGATGACATCATGCTATATGAAATAAATCAGTCACAAAAAAGATATATACTACATGATTCCACTTATACAAAGTACTAAAGTAGTCAAACTCATAGAAACAAAATAAAATGTGATCACCAAAGGCTGAGGCTAAGGGGTGAATGAGTACTTGTTCAACGGGTAGAGTTTCAGTTTTGCAAGATGAAAAAGTTCTAGAGAGCTGTTGTACAATATGTATATACTTAACACTATCGTATTACCCAGTTAAAAATGCTTAATATAGTAAATTTTGTGTTATGTGTCCTTTACTACAATTTATTAAAATGTCAAACAACCCAAGGGCCCATCAGCAGATGAATGGATAAACAAATTGTGGCTATATACATAAAGGGAATTCAGCCATAAAAAGGCACAGAGTACATGTGATAACCTGGTGAACCTCGAAATCACTATGCTAAGTGAAAGACGCCAGATACAAAAATTCACATATTATATGACTCCATTTATAGGAAGTTTGCAGAATTGGTTTAGTCACATATACAGAAAGCAAATTAATGACTTCCGGGGATAGGGGGAAGGGGAAAATGTGGAATAACTAACTGTTCAGTAGATGCAGAACTTTCTTTAGGGACGTTGAATTAGACATAGGTAGTCGTCACTCAACATTGTGAATGTACTAAATGCCACTGAATTATTCACTTTAAAATAGTTAATTTTAGGGCTGCCTCGGTGGCTCAGTCGGTACACCATCCAACTCTTGGTCTTCGGGTTAAGTTCAAGCCCCACAATGGGTGTGGAGCCTACTTTAAAAAATAAATAACGGGGCACCTGGGTGCCACAGTCACTTGAGGATCGACTCTTGGTTTCCGCTCAGGGCATGATCTCAGGGTTGTGAGACTGAGCCTCACACTGGGCTCAGGATTGGGGGGGGGGGGTGCTTGAGATTCTCTCTCCTTCTGCCTCTGCCCCTCCCATTCATGCTCTCTCTCTAAAATAAACAAATAAATAATTAAAAATAAATAAAGTAGTTAATTTTGTATGGTGTAAATTTCACTTCAATTAAAAAAAAATAAACCATTATACATATGCCAAGCTCTTGGACCAACAATCTCTTACTATCTAACTATATTAAATAATACAATTGGGACCACCCACCATAAATCCCCTGTTTTAAATCCTACCACCTTGCATGCAAATGTGTGGACATCCACACCTTACCTCATTGCTAACTACCTCATTACATGCTAAGAAAATAAGGTGTCTGTCTCATTTAAAGTTAACTCTTCCAAATCCCTCCATCTTTCTTTCAGCTCATTCTTCCAACTTTCCCTCTTCTCTTAAATATTCCATTTCTTATTTTCTATTCTTTTCTCCTCTTAGCCTATAAATAGTAGCAAGTCTTCCCCCCAACCCAAATCCCACTAATGCTATACTGCTTTCTATCATTTGTCTCCTTCCATTCTCTGCCAAGTTTCTCAAAGAGCAGTCAACACAGAGTGAAGTCACTTGTGCTTCCATTTACCATTCACCTCTCCAAGCCTCCATGCTATCAAATTTAATAAATGTGCAAGGCTTTATTTTAAAAATGAGTACTTGGGGCGCCTCGGTGGCTCAGTGGGTTAAAGCCTCTGCCTTTGGCTCAGGTCATGATCCCAGGGTCCTGGGATCAAGCCCCGCATAGGGCTCTCTGCTCAGCAGGAAGCCTGCTTCCCCCCTTCTCTCTCTGCCTGCATCTCTACTTGTGATCTTCGTCTGTCAAATAAATAAATAAAATCTTTAAAAAAAAAAATGAGTCCTTTGCTTCCCATGGTCTTTGGTTGCTATTTTCTCTATCTACTCTTAAAATATTCTTGTTCCCAAAGACCTGTTGTTAGCCCATTCATGCTGCATGCTCCAGTGTAATTTCATCCACTCTTGAGGTTTTAACAACCACCTACATGAAGATGATGAGTCTCTAACCTATACCTCTGATTGAGACTTTTCCCAAAGCTGCAGACACCTACCCAGTTTCTTACTCAAACTTTCCACCTGGGTGCCCCATAGGAACCTCAAACTCAGCATGTCTAAGATAGCTCATCAGCCTTCATACAAAGCTTTCTCCCTCTGTATCACCTTCAGCCACCCAATTAGCCAAGCCAAAAACCTGAAAGTCACCTTTGAATCTTTGCAATTCCTCATGCCACTTTCTCCTTTAAATGTATCTTAGAAATCACCTAATTCTGCTAATTATACCACTTAAGTATTTCTCAGATTTCTAGATGAGATAAAACCATGTCACCTCCTCCCTCAAATTCTCCCATGCTTTTCCACTGTACACAACATAAAATGAAAATTCCAAGGCCCCACATCATCTGCCATCCCTCCCAAACCATATGGCCTATAGTTTGGCTCTCATTCCAGGCCTCTAGTCACATGTGTCTCTTTCTGTTCCTCAGACACCCAAGTTCATTCGTATCTCTAGGTTGTACCACTCTAGGTTTCCTCTTCCTGGAAAGGTTTCCTGCCAGTTCTTTGCACGGATGGCTCTTTCCTCGTATCCATTTCTCAACACAAAAGACATCTCCAAGAACCCTCATGTTGCCCCACTATCTTCAACAAGCAGACTCTTGAACACATCACCACTTTTATTATTTTTCATGGCATTTATCATTATTTGAATCATCTGATCTGTATATTCCTCACTGTTTCCTTTACTAGGATAAGCAGTTATCATTTTGGGAAAATACATTTGCTTAACTTGGTTTTGGTCCATCTCCCTGCTAGAATTTAAAATGTATGAGAGCTGAGACTTTGTATATATGCTATATAGCACATTCCAGTCCCTCTTCTGGCAGATCATGGATTCCTGGTGTGGTATTGCTCCTGGTGTGATATTGCTGATGTCCTAGCATGCTTTATGCCTGGTCTTAACTGAAATATGACAGAGAAAGAGAAAGAGAAAGATAAGAAAATGTTCCCCATTCACTTTCTGAGAGGAGTCTGGAGCTCCCAGTTTCTGAGTGGTGCTAAAATTACCTAAGCCCTCACAGTGATAGCACCATGTTCACATAAATACTCCATGTCTCAACATTGATTAGGCACCTTCTATGTGCCTTGTACTATATTAAGGGTTGTGTAGGTGTGATATTATGATTTATATTAATATATATTTGGTCTTTGTGCCAGTTTCTGGCCAGAACTCCTAAAACTCTTGTGATATCCTAAGTGATGAGAGCGATAAGGCATCTTTTGTTGTGTTGGTGAGCGACTTTTAGACCCTAGATAACCTAAAGATGGGGTTGAATGCCAGAAAAACCTGCCATGTAATTTGAGGGCTAGAACTTTCAGTCCCACTTCCCTGACCTCCTGGAAGGGGAGAGGGGCTGAAGAGAGAGTTCAGTAACCAATGGCTAATGATTTAATCAATCATCTATGTAATTAAACCTCCATAAAAACCCAAAGGGATGGGATTTGGAGAACTTCCAGATTGCTGCACATGTAGAGATTTGAAGAAGAATGGTATGCCTGGAGAGCACTTGGAGGCTCCATGCCCTTTCCCACCTACCTTGACCCATGTTATCTCTTCATCTGGCTACTACTGGTTCTTATCTTTTAACTCCTTTGTAATAAATTGGTAACCTAGCAAGTAAACAGATTTCCTGAGTTCTATGAGTCACTCTAGCAAATAAATCAAGCCCAAGGAGGGGGTTCTGGGAACCTCTAGTTTCTAGTCAGTTGGTCAGAAGTGCACAAACCACCTGGATTTGCGACTGATGTCTGAAGTCCAAGGAGGGAATCTTGGAACTCTCCATTCTGTAGCTGCTTGATCACAGAAGCATGGGTAACAGCACAGGTAACAGGCACAGGTTGATATCTGAAGCTGAGGGCAGTCTTGTGGGATGGAGTTGTTTTTTTTAAGATGCAGAGGGGCAGAGAGAGAATCTTTTTGTTGTTGTTGTTGAAGGAGGTCTGTTTGTTTTCGTGATTTTTAAAATTTTTTTAAATTTCTTTTCAGTGTACCAGAATTGATTGTTTATGCACCACACCCAGTGCTCCATGCAATACATGCCCTCCGTAATACCCACCACCAGGCTCGCCCAACCTCCCACCCCCTACCCCTTCAAACCCTCAGATTGTTTTTCTGAGTCCATAGTCTCTCATGGGTTTGTCTCCCCCTCCAATTTCCCCCAACTCCCTTCTCCTCTCCATCTCCCCATGTCCTCCGTGTTATTTCTTATGCTCCACAAATAAGTGAAACCATATGATAATTGACTCCAGAGAGAGAATCTTAAGCTGGCTCCATGCCTTGTGTGGGGCCTAATACAGGGCTCAATCTCACAGCCCTGAGATCATGACCTAAGCTGGAATCAGGAGTCAGATACTTAACCGACTGAGCCACCCAGGAGCTCCGGGGATGGAGACTTTAACCTGTGGAATCTGATGCTATCTCCCAGTATATAGTATCAGAATTGAGTTAAATTGTAGAACAGCTGGCTGGTGTCAGAGAATTGTTTGGTGCTGTGGGTAAAAAACCCACATGTTGGAACCAGGTGCTCAGAAGCTTTAGTGGTTACACTGGGGAATTCAGCACTCTCTCTAACCTTAAAAAGCTCATTTTTATCAGGGAAGACACACCAGCAACTGTAATTGTGGTAATCAAATATCCCAGATTATCAGAGATGATTCTGATCGTTGGGTCCCGTGTACTGCTTTGTGATTCACAATACATTGAGTTTGTAACAATCCACTTAACTTATAAAAGATAAGTATAAATTCATGTATCAAAGAACTTATACAAAGTTCTTTGGGAGTATGAGAGAATTAATTCTGCTGGCATGATCAGGGGAAACTTCACAGATCAGTTAGTTGGATCTCCTTGCTATGTAAATATAGCATTTTTCCAACTGGAGAAGAGAAACAGCATTACAGCAAAGATAAAAATATGAATAAATGTGAGTAGGATCATCAATTTCTAGAGGGGGGAAGAGAAAAAGAAAAAAAAACCCAAAAAGGTAAATGGCTACAGAATGATGGGAATTTTGTGGTTGAAAGCCTTGAATAACATGGTGAGGAAGGTTGATTTTTTTTTTCTCCCCCTTGAATTCATTGGTTCCACACACTATGCTCAACTGGGTGGCTCAGTCAGTTAAGCATCTGACTCTTGATTTCAGCTCAAGTCATGATCTCAGGGCTGTGAGATGGTGCCCAAAGTCGGACTCCAAGCTTGGCACACAGTCTGCTTGAGATTCTCTCTCTCCCTCTGCCCCTTCCCCCATGCTATAAATAAATGGATAAACAAACAAACAAATAAATAAATCTTAAAAAAAAAAAAGAAAGAATAATCTGGACAGCTTGTTTAAAAAACTTATTTCTGGGGGTCACATCTGGACAATGTGGATAATCTGACTCAGACCATTTGTAATGGATCCCTGGAATCTTCCCGAGAAATTTGTATGATGAGCTCGGTTGGGAAACATGGTTATAGAAAATTCAGGAAACCCTTCTTAGTCTTGCTTCACTGGCCTTACAAAGATCCAAAACTGCTCAGTTCAGTCTTCAGGAGTTCCCAAATAGGCCAGGAAGTAGACAGTTCCATATCTATTGGAAAACAGACTCTAAATTTAGTCCAGCTGTTACTGCCCATTGTCTAGGGTGCTTGGGCACTCAACGTCCATTGGCCTGCAGCCTTCCCCCACCCTCACCATGTACCCACTGCACGCAACTGAGATGTTGACTCAGTGTCCTCCTCAACAATCAGTTTTCGGCTAGACCTGTAGCTTCTGGAAGAACTCCAAGTTACTTGGTTGGGGTCTGACAACCTGCCTAGCCCTGAAACGCCTCTCTCTGTGGGACTGGACCATTGCTGAAGGTTTTACTCCAAAGCAGAGAGAACCCCAGGGACAGCGGTCTTCACCAGGATCATCAGAGTTGTGTCAAAGGTTTTTAGCAGAAGGATGACATAATTGGGCCTATGTTTCAGGAGGATGGATTACCAAAAAATAGAGGCAAATGCAGGAACACATTTAGAAAGCTGTTCTTCTAGCTTGGGAGGGAAAGAGATTGAAGAATTTTGCAAAGCTGCAACCAAGAAAATGCAGAGGAAGGGAGTGGGACCTTGGGTACAGATTAGGGGCAGAAGGAACAAAAGAAAAGATAATGCCAAGGTTTCTAGTTTTATAAAGTGAAGTTTTACCTGAATTAGCTATTTGCTTCCATAGAACTTGTTACTTATTTTTCAATTTTACTCTAAGTTTTCATTGTGTGGGAAGAACCATCATTCAGTGATATCTCAGTGTCACAGCCCATTTGCAAAAAACACTGTAACAAGTACCACAGTGTGAAAGCCTTTCTCCTGGCCTGAGCTCATTTTCCTCATTGCAAATATCAAAAGCGCTTGGTAATGCACAAAGCAATCATTTCAAGGACCAAAAGTAATGCCATTATTCTCACCCCAAAGTAATCCCTTCAAACATTATTTTAGAAAAATAACAAGCATTAATAGTTTATCTTTTTTTAATTATTTTTTATTTTTTTAATTTCTTTTCAGTGTACCAGAATTCATTGTTTATGCACTACACCCACTGCTCCATGCAATATGTGCCCTCCATAATACCCACCACCAGGCTCACCCATCCTCCCACCCCCCGCCCCTTCAAAACCCTCAGATTGTTTTTCAGAGTCCACAGTCTCTCATGGTTCATCTCCCCCTCCAATTTCCCTCAACTCCCTTCTCCTCTCCATCTCCCCATGTCCTCTGTGTTATTAATAGTTTATTTAAAAGATGAGACTCCTTTTGCATTCAAAATTGCTAACCTAAAAAAAAAAAAGGCAGGCCTCTCATCTTTTTGTCTCCCTTTATTTTTTTCACATGACTACTTCAGCTTTATTTAAAATTTTTACTTCTCACTAATTTGAACTCATTGAACGCTCTCCTGAGTATCCAAGAGAATATTTCTCTTGAGATTCTGAGAGATGTGCTTAGTTTTAGGGTAGATTTACTTTTGGACCTTACAAGTATCATTCAATTTCTAGAGCTGTTGTCCTAAAACAAAACAACCCTCTAACATTCACATGCTGTCCAGTTGTCCTATCTTGATTCCCTGAAAGACTATAACCGTCTCCTTTACTCTGCTTCAAGTTGCCAAGTAGAACCAACCGTAAAATTAAGCAGTAAACCAGGTGATGAATTCCTCACTCCTGCCTTGGCTAATACCCAACTCTAAATTAGAACACAACTACACCCTCAGGTTTTACTTAGAAAGAAACTTGATTCAAATGCTGAGCCCACCCACCCCTGAAATGTAAGTTTGTCTTTCTGACTTGTCAGCCATAACCGCTGGGGAAGTCACTATAAACCTGTAAACAAAAGCAACTCTTCCTTTTACCAGAATTTTGTTTTTCCTGGCTTTCTTCTTTCAACAAAATAAGGTAATGATTACCAAACTCCACTTCTCTTATGTCCCCCAATTACTTTCCCACTGTGGAGAGAGATTTAACAACATGGACTGCAAACTCATTTTCCTCTTTGATGAGTTTGTTTCAGTCCCCTATGTTCAGGAAGGAGGAACAACCCATCTTCCCAAAGAGTAGATGAATAATTGCTTACAAATAAGCAGCATGCTCCTGGCCAGAGGAAGGGGGTTGCAACTCCCTCCTTGGTATCACGTCTGCTACCAAACAGCAATTGGTAGGCTGCCCCATGATTTTCCGCACTCCAGATTCAGAGGGAGGGATGTTCCTCGTTCAGATGAACCAGAGAAGAGAGAAAATAAAGGAGCAGCAGGTGTGGCCTAATTCCCTGCAGCCTGAACTTCTGACAAGAAAAGCCTCCTACACCTGCATGTAAGAACAAAGCTCAACCACAACAGGAATTTGGAATCTGAGGCCAAGTTACCAACAATGGTTTGGAACAGCCTTAAACCAAGTTGCAAAGAAAGTCAACACAAGCTAGGACCTGACGAGACGTTTGAGGCCTCGACATGTCCCTTCTTTGTCTTCTTCCTCCCCAGTTGCTGTTTAAGAGTAGAGATGGCAGAATGCATCTATTTACTGAGGGAAACTGGCAGAAACATTAAAAAATAACCCTAATTGGGGCGCCTGGGTGGTTCAGTGGGTTAAAGCCTCTGCCTTCAGCTCAGGTCATGATCCCAGGGTCCTGGGATCGAGCCTTGCATTGGGCTCTCTGCTCAGCAGGGAGCCTGCTTCCCCCTCTCTCTCTGCCTGCCTCTCTGCCTACTTGTGATTTCTGTCTGTCAAATAAATAAATAAAATCTTTTTAAAAAATAACCCTAATTAGTGCTAGCTCATAATTCATACCAGTCAGTGCTGAAACCCATGGTGCAAAAGTGGGAGGTGGTACCCAGTGGTTGACAGCTTCGTAGGTTTTGGATATCTAAGACAGGAGTGCTCAGATGAATTTTATTGTCGGCAAGCATATTTTTATAAGAATTGTTGGATGTGCCTATTTTAACAGTTGTTTTCTGTATCATAAAAAGTATTCTCCACAATTTAAATGTTTTATATTAGAGAACTCTTTAATGCACACTTGTCAAATATATATATATATAGTACCCATATCACCTTTTTATTTTTTTGTTTTAGATGTAAGAGCATGCTCGTATGTTAGGTACTTACATAAATTGTTACATTATTTTTTCTTATGTAATACCTTTTTGTTTGTTTATGTGGCTCAAATATATTCTTTCTTTAAACTCTTAAAAAAAAAAAAAAGAGTAGAGCTGGCAGGACCTGGACTCAGAGTTCTCAGGAAATTCAAGAAGAAATGCTTCTATGGAACAAAACTAAATTTACATATCTTCTGAAAAATGTCCTCACTTTTAGTAAAATCCTGTGTACTGGCGAGTGGAGCAAATCCAGCTGTATTACTCCCATGAAGAAAAGGAGAGAGGATGTAAAAGAGCCAAAGGTGTCTATACTGCAAGCCTGATGGCCACATCAGATTTTCAACCCCTCCCACAGGGGTAAACATAGGCTCCAGTTAAAGACATTGTGATTGAAGCTTGGAAATGTCACATCACTAGCTCAAGGTCAAACGACTAATAGAAGGCAAAGCCTGAATCTGAATCTAGTATGGCCAGACTTCAAACCCGGGGTTTGTCCTTTGTTCTGGTGGCTTCCAAATGCCAGCCCCTGGGTTTATGCCAGCCCGGCCATTCTCAGGACCCACCTGGGTAACCCTGTCAAAATGCCTGGGCCACAGGCTCTAGGAAATCGAATCCAATAGGTCTGGAACGAGACCTGAGAAACTGTGTTTTTTAAGAAATCTCCTTGACATTTTTCTGCTGCCAGACTTAAGAACCATGGCAGAATGTAAGTCTCCTAAGCTTTTTCCGCCGGCAATTAATTAGTTGATTTCATGGAAATCTTAGCTCATCTCCGAAATCGAAGTATAATGCACCTGTCATTCTTAGGCAATGTATCTGCTCTATGAACCATGGAAATTATTTTCAACATATTTAAAGTTCCAGCATTCCTTTAGAAAATGTCCTTGATGGGGCGCCTGGATGGCTCAGTGGGTTAAGCCTCTGCCTTTGACTCAGGTCTTGATCCCAGGGTCCTGGGATTGAGCCCCGCATCAGGCTCTCTGCTCAGCAGGGAGCCTGCCTCCCCCCCCCCCCCCTGCCTGCCTCTCTGCCTACTTATGATCTCTGTCTGTCAAATAAATAAATAAAATCTTTAAAAAAAAAAAAAAAGAAAGAAAATGTCCTTGAGTTGGGACTTAGGGATGCTTCCTCATGTTCAAAAAGTCCATTCTTAGGGCTAATTTATCACCCACCATTGTCTTGCTGCAAAACTTCATAGTTTCCGGCAGAGCAGCAGACTTTCCTTACCTCCTGGTGGCTCACCATGCCAGGACTACTGATGCTCAGGGCAAAATCCCCATCTCTCAGATATTTTTGATTTACTGCACCTTTGGGGCTTTACTTATTTTAGACATAGGCCTATGCACATGTTTCAACCAATTTTCTAAAATACACTTCTTCCTAAGACAGCTGTTCATTTTGGCTTCTTGCTAAGGTCTCTGTTGAGCATCTCTTTGGGACCTGAGGTGAAGCTTTTTTATCCTTATACTCTCCAGTTAAATGTTCTCCCCCTGCCCCCAGGTTGAGGTCTCCAAAGCCATTTCTTCTACTCCCTCACCCCTTTTCTGTTTAGGGATCCACAGCTAGACTAAAGCAAAGTTCAGTGAATTGTGATCCAGGGTCAAATCTAGCTTGGCACCCGTTTTTGTAAATAATCTTTTACTGGAACACAACCAGCCGCATTCATTTTCCTGCCTCTGGCTGCTCTCACACCACAGCAGCAAAAGCGAGTAGCTCCAAGTAGACAGAGACCATATGCCTTCAAAGCCAGAAGTCTTTGCTATCCGGCCCTTTACAGAAAAAGGTTGCCAATCCCTGGACCAAAGGAACATTTCCAGTGAAATATATTTATAACTTTTCCTCTGACAGAGAAATATCACCTATACCTCCAGGGTCACCTCAAACCACATATGCTATGAGAATTTTGTCGTTTGCTTGTTTTTCTTTATTTCTAATCCATAACTGCAGGGTACAACATTCATGCTCTTTTATCAATACTGTGTTTGGATTTCACTGGTTATTAAAGAGGCACTATTGGGACCTAAAAATGACAGACAGTCTTGTCGATAAAAGCCACTCTTTAATACATAATGAATCGCCTTGCTACTTGCGTGAGGGTAACTGGTATGGAGAAGACTATGGGAATCTCTATTGATTTGTCATAATTCTCTCCAATTAACCTTTCCTCCATCTATTAAAATGAACCCCAGTTTCACCAATTTGTAACTTGTATTGCTGATAAGAAAAAGAAACAACTTTTCTTTTCAGTTTCTTCAAGCTGTCTCGATAACTGTCGACGGTACAAAGTATGTATCTAATAAAATATTAACCCAGGAAAATACGTTTTTAGGGGGAAAACAGTCTCATTTCTTTCTATGAAAATAAAAAACAACGTGCCTTAAAAACCTCATCACTGGGCGCCTGGGTGGCTCAGTGGGTTAAGCCGCTGCCTTCGGCTCAGGTCATGATCTCAGGGTCCTGGAATCGAGCCCCACATCGGGCTCTCTGCTCAGCAGGGAGCCTGCTTCCCTCTCTCTCTCTCTCTCTCTCTCTGCCTGCCTCTCTGTCTACTTGTGATCTCTCTCTGTCAAATAAATAAATAAAATCTTAAAAAAAAAAACAAAAACAAACAAAAAAAACCTCATCACTGTTTTCAAATCCCACAAAAGTCACTTAAAAATCTTGGGGATTTGATAATTCACGACTGTAGAAGAGCAACTGGCTTTTAACTGAAATCTGCCGCTTGTCTTTACACTCAAGAGCCTGGCGAAGTTACTGAATTTAAAAGTACCAGCGCGCCCTCTTGTGGTGCATTGCAGTTACTATTCTTTTCTACCCTTCATTTCGAAGTTCAGCAGCAACCGGTTAAATTTTTATGTAAGTCTCTTTACAAGAGACCACTCTATCTTACATTTCACCTGTGATTGATTCCTATGGAACAATAACCAATAATACATGCTCACAGAATGAACTGCTAAAATTACACTGGGCTGTAATGAAATATGATTATCTCTGTTTGACACCCACCCTGAGTTCCCAAGAACAGAAATAAAACTATCACCCATTTTTGTCCATAGACTACTTCGTAGGAGAAAGAAACATAAAATCTACAACTATCATGTTCTGGCATATCAGGTATTCTAAAGAATTTCTACCTACTCCACTTCCCAGTTGGAGGATGTGGCTGTATACATAAGTGTAAATATTTTTATTAAGGGACACATGAAGATTTCCATATATAGAAAAACAAAAAGGCTTTATGAAAGTCAAATCTACATCCCAATCTCTGGTTCTCTCCTTCCAAGGGGAGCTCTGGGTACCTGTTCTGGACTCTTGACTATGAATTCATTGGTTTTGGCTACACTGAAAGCTCCAAGGACCCCCCTATGTTATCTTTTGGCAATGGTGAGACAAACTACCCATAATGTCTCCTCTGGACGGTCTGAGCTTTTCTAGTTGTTACTTTTTAAAATATGTACAAGTCCTACCACTTATCAGCATAACTGGAAACCCTTGAGCAAGTTACTTTAATGCTCTCGGCTTTATATCCTCATCTGTAAAATGGAGGTGTTAATACTGACAGTCTCCTATAGCTGTCGTGAGGATTAAACACAGGATGAAAGTTAAGGTATCTGTTTTAGGGCTGGGTGCATAAGGAGATTCGTAACTGTTACCATCAATATTACTATTAGGTTTCTGAACATTTCAACACTGATTTCTTAATATTCCCCTTCTCTTTTTGATCACTCTCCACTTTTCCGTATATTTTTGGTCTGTTCTATCAAATTTTTGTTTATATTTGCCTTTGTTTACTGTGTGGCAATGGAAAACCTAAATTTGAAAGCGGGGATTTGAGCACCTGGGCAGCTCAGTCAGTTAAGTGTCTGCCTTCGGCTCAGGTCATGATCCCAGAGTCCTGGGACTGAGCCCCGCATCAGGCTCCCCGCTCAGCAAGGAGTCTGCTTCTCCCTCTGTCCCTCACCCCGCTCAAGCTCTCTCTGTCTTTCTCAAATAAATAAATAAAATATTTAAAACAAAAACAAGCAAACAAACAAGTAAATAAAAGTGTGGGTTCCTGGGGCACCTGGCTGGCTTAATCTGTCGAGCATACAACTCTTGATCTTGGAGTCATGAGTTCAAGCCCCACGTCGGCGGTAGAAATTACTTAAAAAAAAAAAAAAGTGTAAGTCCTTGTTTCAGAACCCTGCATTTCAATAGATTTGCCAGCTATCTCTAACACATTAAGACGGCATCACAGGGCCAAAACCTAGAAATGTGAATGTTGGAATATCTTGGTGCCACTCAGGTATGGTATGGATCCCTGGACACTCTTTTTATCGGAGAGCTCAAATAGGACTTTTGACAAGATGTTTTAAGAGCACAATATAATGAAGTACTTACTGTTTGTTCTTTTCAGTGGTCAGGAGATTCTTTTTGCATTAATATGGAAGTTTCAAAGGCTAGTTGTTTTTGTGGGAAAAAAAAAAAATCTCCCCACATCATGGATCTGTCTATATTAGAAGAAGAATAAACATTGAATATGGCACATTACTGGACAGAAGAGAGGCTCCAACTATTGAGGGTTATTTTTTTGTCCACAGCTTCATCAAACATCAGGAGTGACTCTCTAGGTCAACTCCAGCTGAAAAGTACTTATTTTAAAGAATTTATTTATTTATTTATTTATTTATTTATTTGAGAGACATACACAGAGAGAGAGAGTACAAGCAGGAGGGAGCAGCAGGCAAAGGGAGAGGGAGAAGCAGACTCCTGCTGAGCAGGGAGCCTGATGCAGGACTTGATCCCAGGACCCTGAGATCATGACCTGAGCCAAAGGCAGACACTTACCGAATGAGCCACCCAATAGTCCCCAGATAGTATTTAATAAGGCAGATTTTTACCTATGCCCTCCTGGTATCTGCGATTGTTGTGTGTTACCAAGGAATTAAATACTGAGTTGCAAGGTATGATCACTATAGTAACCAGAAGGGCACTGGAACGTTGAAAACGCAGATGTTAAATTTAGATCAAAGTGAGTAAATGTCACATTATCAATCTTATTCCTGTAGGAGCTAATTTTCTTCAACAGATTTTCCTTATACATCACATGAAAGGCCCTTTTTTCTCCTTTGTGCCAATTTTCAAAACCATTTAAATTAACACTTTTTTTTTTTTAGTTTGTTTTCAGAATCACCGGTTTGAGTTTTTCAAACTCTAACTTAAAATAACCATATCCCAATGCTATTTAGCTTTCAGTGGATGACAAACAATACAAACACCTTATGCTTTCTGGATACACACTTTTAAATAATCCTTTTTTTTTTTCTCTTTTACATCAGAAATGCACCATCTGACCTGCATTGTGACTGTTTGCTGTGAATCATTCAACGCATTTCGTAGGGGGTTAGTGCTTTTTGAGGTGTTAACTTCCCTACCCACAAACAAACATCTTTCAAACTACCCAGATGAGATCAAACAATTGATGGCATTTATATCTTTCTAGGTGTTAGAAAGAAGGATTTAATCCCACAAAATTAAATGACTTTGAGGGGGAAATGTGACCATGTGGATGTTTGACATCAAAGACAGAAATAACTTCAGTCTCTATTCAGTGTTCCCAAATTCCAAGCTGCCTTTTTAATTTTTTTTTTTTATTTTTTCTCCATTCTCTTTCCCTCCTGACTCTCTGAATTATAATTAGGAACTTGGAGGGTAGATTCGACTTTCCCTTTGTGCTTTTTTTTGATAATATGCAAAGTCTAATGGAAGATTGTTCTGCTTCTTCACAAATGACTGATTCTGTTTCTTTGGTGTTCCTGACACAGATCTGTAAAGTTTTGGCAACTGTCTTATCAACAGTAAGCTCCTAAAGGACTGTGATCCACATACCGCAAAAATACATGTTAGTTACCTGTCTTCCTTGTCCATCACCTACTGTTGTCTAAAAATAACAGATGTTCATGACCCAGCTTCATAACACTTTCTGGAGAAGGAGGCCTTCCTTGGATCATGTCTCTGGAAGAGTCAGGTGAAGGGCTGTATTACGGAAGACTGTATCTTGTTTCTAATTAGACACCCCCGCCCCCCACCAATATAGCAAGCATCTCCCATTGGTCAGGACTGAGGAGCAGGTACACAGTTTCCACTGTTTCCATGGTTCAACATGATCAGCTGGATGCAGTCCATAATCAAATATATCCTCCCTTTCTTCTACCAAAAGTCCAAGAAGGAGGCACAGTTCATTACCAAAGAGAATCCTGCTAGTAACTGGTCCAGACACACAAACAGGTCAAAGGATATTCACAGGTGAAATATTTATTTTCCAATGAGCTGCCTGGGGGTCTTTACAGAGTTTTTCTTGAGTGCAAGCCTGGGAATCCCTTTCCTCTGCAATCTCCTTTCTCTCCCCACTTCTTCCCCAATGATGCCTAACCTCCTCCATGGAATGCTGGCTACATCTTGAGAGTAAAGAAGGCAGTAAGATTTCTTCAGGTCATGATGACCATTTTTCCTAGATAACTCAATATCCATCAGTCTCCCTTGTAAGAAGAGGCTTAGGCATTTCAGAATCTTTGGATTGGAGCATTTCAGATAAAAATAGACCCTGGGATGACTAGCTGGCTCCGTCAGTGGAACATGTGACTCTTGATCTCAGGGTTGTGGGTTTGAGTCCCACATTGGGTGTAGAGATTACTTAAAAATAAAATCTTAACGAGCACCTGAGTGGCTCAGCCAGTTAAGCATCTGCCTTTGACTCCTTGATCAGTGTCAGCTTATTTCTCCCTCTCCCTCTCTCACCCTCTCTCAAATAAATAAAATCTTTAAAATAAATAAATGAAAACTTAAAAAATAAAATAAAAACAAATGCTTTTTCTTACATTAACTTTTACAGCATCACATGTTTAATGTGCTTTAAGTTCCATTTGAGTCTCTATTACAAAAATCTCCTCATCAGAGATAAAGAAGAAAGATTATATACATATTATAATGTATACTGTGTGTGTGTGTGTGTGTGTGTGTGTGTGTGTGTATGTGTATTCCCAGTCAAAAAATCCAAACATAAATTAGTGCCTTCTTTGAACCAGGAATTGTAGGGAATACAGAAATGAATAATTCATAGGCACAATCTTAGTGTCTGTGAATTTAGAAATTAACTAGGGGTGGGGTGAAGGTGGTAAATAAACACATAAAAAGTTAATGGCAGTGCAGTCCTGTAAGAACTTGCATCTAGAGATGAGTACACTGTGGTCTTTACACGGAGGAACATCCACTCTGGTTACGTGGGAGGAGACAGGCATAAGAACAGAAAAGAAAGCACCACGTACCTTGGTTAATTTTCCTGGATTTAGTCGTCACAGAGCCCCTTCCAGAGGAAAGCTGTGCCATTTTACACAGAGGTTCACATTCCCCACCTGGTGCTTAACTACAATGAAAAAGACACAGTCACAGAATGCCAAGAGTAGAGATGCCAAGAGGAAGAGATGACACAGGTTTGAATAAAGTTCAAGATGCTGAGATCACTGTAAGGTGTCTTAGTTTGCTAGGGCTGCCATAACAAAGTACCACTGACAGAATGGCTTATACAACAGCAAGTTATTTCCTCCTAGTTCTAGAGGCTGGAACTCTTAAGATCAAGGTATTGGTGGGGTTGGTTCCTTCTAAAGGCTTTTCTCCTTGGCTTATAGATGGCTGTCTTCCTCTGGTGTCTTCCCCTGGTCCTCACTCCATGTGTGTCTGTCTTTTCACCTCCTCTTCTTATAAGGACACCACAAATGACCTCATTTTACCTTAATCGTCTCTTTAAGGGTCATATCTCTAATTACTGTCACATTCTTAGGTACTGAGGGAGGGGGTAGGATTTCACAAAGATTCTCACCTTGACCAAACTTTGGCCATGCTTTTCTGAGCTCCCTTTTTCACTAGGCCTGACCTTGGGTTCCCACGTAGACTTCCTTGTAGACTATTTCTAGCAAGAATCCTGCTAAGTCAGTTTAACAAGAAACTCCCATATTTGATATCTGATCACCCCTCAATATCTGATTGGGTTCCTCATGATCTACATTTCCCCAGATGATATCTAATCTCCCTCACCTAACTTCGGCAAGAATCTTGTCAGGTTTTTTTTTAGACAGAATCCTCCCTTACCTATAATATATCATCTTAGTAATTTTCTGTCCCCTGATCCCCAACCCCGGTTTGTGGCTACAAATTTCCATTTTTCTTTGTATTTGAATTTGAGCCCAATCTCTCTCCCCTACTATAACCCCCTCCCCACCCACATTTTCTGGGCCCCTATACCTATTTTGATAGTCCTCTGAATCAATTCTGTCTTAGTGTTTCTTAACAAATGAATGATTTGGATGAGTAATGGATGAATAATTTTCTCTTTAACAGACTCCAACATATGAACTTTGAAGAGGACAAAATTTAGCCCATAACATAGAGTCTCAAAACTTTGGGGAAAGTATAGTAAGGAAGTTCCAGCTATGAACTCCTCCTTCAGGAAGCGGGGGAGGGCAGAAAGAAGAGGGAGAGAGAGAAAGGGAGAGAAGGAGAATAAGAGAAGGAAGGAGAAAGAGAGAAAGGAGGTTTTTAGTTTTTTAGAGTTCTCTAGGACATCAGTTGGTGGAGACAACCTGAAGCTCTGCACTGGGGAGTAAGGAGGGGAGAATGGGACAAAATGATTGTCTTCCTGTGGGACCACATTTCTGTATGGTTTAAGAAAAATAAGCTCAAGGGAAAAACGAAGAAATGCTATGACATTCTGCCATATATATCTCATGGTAATTTAAATTCCCACTACTATTCCACCACCAAAGAAGCATTTTTATAATTATTACCAGTTATTGGTTACCTACTAGTTTAGCCCAACAGAGAAGTTAAGGGCAAGAGCCCTTGAGCCAGACAACCTTGCATTTGAGTTCCAGCTCTACCACTTACCATGTGACCTTGAACAATTCACCTTCTTTGTGCTTCATTTTTTTCATCTGGAAAATTTGAATAATGATTGTGTCTTCCTCAGAGGTCTCTAGTGAGGGTTACATAAGATAGTGAAGATTATTGTTGTTTATTATTGATATATCTCAGGGACTTTATAGAGTAGGTATTTAATAAATTTTACCTATTTTAATCTTCTACAAAAATCCTATGAGGTATATATATCATCAGCCCCATAGCCTGCTGGTATCTCACTTACCCTGCCGTCACTGTGGACAATTTCCATGAGGAGATTCATGAAAGATTGTCCCCTAAAATGGGTGGTAAAAGATGCTTCAAGATCAGTTCCTTCCTCTCTTCTTTGGATGGTACATTCTATTGAGTAACTGCTCTTCTGGCACAGTTCCTATGACAACCTCTCTCTGGGATGTTTTTCTGCTCACCCATAGTACTTGTGGCTCTTCTTGTTACAAGAAAAAAACAAAAGAAGAAGAAGAAAGAAAAGAAAAAAACGTCCATCAAATAAAGCCTCACATAAAGGGCTTTGTTAATGGGAAATCTCAGAAAGGAGCCGTGATGCTACATCAACCAAGGCAATAAATTGCTTTAACCTGTTTTTGTTTGTTATAAAGCCCACATGCACTCACTCTCTCCAGCACAATAATCGAGGACACATACAATTAGATCTCATAGTTACCAGTACAGAGGAAAGCAGAAGTAGTTTCACTTTGATGTTGGAGCTTTTAAAAGATCTTTTTCCTGATATTTCCTTTGGTTTTATTGTCTGTTGTAATTTGCTTTACAACAATGTGGTATACAAACATTAAGAACTCTGTGTGAGAAATTTAATTCTTTAATCTACCTACACCCTGGGGCTCAATTAGCATACGATGTGGCCAAATAGAATTAACACCCTGAGAACTGGCCAGGCAGCATTCAAAGGTATTTTTGTCAAAATCAACTTTGGGGATGCCTGGGTGGTTCAGTTGGTTAAAGGTCTGCCTTTAAAAGTTAAAGGTCATGATTTCATGATGTCAGGGTTCTGAGATTGAGCCCAGTGTTGGGCTCCCATACAGAGGGTCTGCTTCTCCCTCTTGCTCTCCACTTATTCGTGCTCTCTCACTCAAATAAATACATAAAATCTTTAAATAAAAATCAACTTCAGAAGTTTTATTATTGAGTGTGTTAGAAAGAATTTCTAATTGGCAAAATTAGTGGAGTTTAAGTTATATGATTGTTAGGGTTTGGGCATCTCCATCTTTGCAGAAACAACGTATATACAAGGATCTATCCAGGTCAGTAGTTCCTACCAGGGGGACAGTTCCTACCAGAGGAGCATATGGTGCTACACCTCTCCCATCAGTGGATGATCCTATCATCGGATCTGACCAAAAGGCCTGACCCTCCCTCCAGCAGAATACGCCTGTCTTCATCTTGGAGACAGCCTTTCATGAAGGGACTAGTCATTGCATCAGGCGTTGAGACTGATAATATGCCAAGCATATACAGGCTGCATGATTGTTTTGTGTCTGCTTGCCTGCAAATATTTGTTTGTTTAGAATAACGTGGTCTGAAATGTGCTTTTGCTACAACAGCCAGGTAAAAAGTGGTGTGTTGGAAACCCAGAGATGACATACCTTGTAACTACTGATAAAGTTCAAAATTACCTGACATTCGTGGAACAGAAAACTGGGTTAAGTTGAGTCAAATTCTCACACTCTATTCTGTAACACATACCTCATAAGAATCCTGTTTATCTGAATTTCTTCCTGCCACACTGTTATTGGTCTGCATTCCTGGGCTCACTGATCTTTATGCAAGTGTAGTCTACTGGTCAGAATATCCAGGCAATGTGGCAATGCTCTTGCTTTCATAACCATCATTCAGGTACTAAGTCATAAATCCTCATGCTAGCTCCCGGATTTTTTTCCCTTCTAAATAGACTTTATTTTTTGAACAGTTTTAGGTTCACAGCAGAAGTGAATGGAAGGTACTCAGATTTCCCATTACCCTCTCACATACACACACAGCCTCCCCCAGTATCAACATCCCCTGTCGGACTGGCCCATTCGTTACAACTGGTGAACCTATATTGACACATCATTATCACCTAAAGTTCATAGTATACACCAGGGTTCACTCCTGGTGTCATATATTTATAATATTTTTAAAGTAGGCTCCCCACCTAACACAGAACCCAACTTGCAGCCTTGAACTCACAACCCCTAGTTTAAGACTTGGGCTGAGATCATGAGTCAGATTCTTAACTGGGTAGAATATAGTCTATGGATTTTGACAAAGTATAACATGTATCCATCATTTCAGTATCATACAGAGTAGTCTCAATCACCTAAAAATCCTCTGTGTTCTGCCTCTTTTTCCTCCCTTTCCCTTACTCCCCAGCAACCACTGATCTTTTTTTGTCTTGATAGTTTTGCCTTTTCCAAAATGTCTTAGAGTAGGAATTTATGTAGCCTTCTCAGATTGACTTCTTTCACTTACTAGTATGCATTTAAGGTTCTTCCCTGTCTCTTCATAGCTTGATAACTCAATCCCTTTTACTGCTGAATAATATTCCATTGGCTGGACGGACCACAGTTTGTTTATCCATTCACCTATAAATGGACATCTTCGTTGCTTCCAAGTTTGGGCAATTATGAAGAAAGCTACTATAAACATTCATGTGCAGGTTTTTGTATAGACATAAATTTTCAACTCCTTTGGGGCACTACTATGGAGTGTTATTGCTGAATCATATGGTTTTATAAGAAACCACCAAACTCTTCCAAAATGGCTGTACCATTTTGCATTCCCAACAGCAATGAGTGAGAGAGTTCCTGTTGCTCTAAAGTCTCACATTTGTTTGTTGTCAGTATCCTGGATTTTGGCCATTCTAACACATGTATAGTTATAGCTCATTAGTATTTTAATTTACATTTCCCTAATGATACATGAAGTGGAGCATCTTTTCATATACTTGTTTGCTAACTGGATATCTTCTTTGGTGAGATGTCTTTCAGGTCTTTTTAAATCAGGTTGTTCATGTTCTTACTGCTGAGTTTCAAAAGTTCGTTGTATATTTTGGATAATAGCCGTTCTTCAGACATATCTTTTATAAAGATTTTCTTCTAGTCTATGGCTTGTCTTGACATTCTCTTGACCAGAGTCATTTTTAATGTAGCAAAAACATGCGTATTTGTTTGTGCATTGGATTTACTCACTCTTTCATTCATTCAACATGTATTTAATAAGCACCTGCTAAGTATGAGGCACTGTGCCAGGGATGCAGAAAAGGCAGGGGTAACCAACACACAGGCATGGGGTTGCATTTTCCTCTAAACTAAACTACTCACATTTCAAATCATATAACTTGTATTCACCTTTTGTGATTTATTCTCTGAAATATTGTGAAGCCTGTCCTCTCCTCTTTATTCCCACAGACTACCCTGATTATTCTCCTTATCATGGTAGATATTCACAACTAACTAGTCTCATTTTTAATGAGAAAAATTCCTTCCAATTCCTCCTCTATGTACGTGACAATTATCCTTCTAAAATTCAAATAGAATCAGGTCATATTTTTTTATTAAAAAAGTATGTATGACCTACAGTTGGAATGGGCATCCGTTTCATTCCACAACACTGGAGTGTAAGAAACATCATTTCTCTTCACTTCTCTAGAATAGCCAAATTATGCTGAGCTCTCTTCTACTGAGTTGGTGAGAAAGTCAAGTTCAGCCTTTTTATCAGGCTCACTCTTTCCACCAAGAAGCTTTTGAAGTTTACGAGGATCTCACACACCTCATTCAAGAATGGGCCTTCTGGTCTTAGTCTGCAATGCTCATTACTGACCTTCCTCTTGACTGTATTCAGGTGGTCCTACGAAAGTAGGTAATGTCAAGTCTAGCTCTTGAAAGAAGGAGTTTTTGTCCAGAAATACAGAAGCCTCTGAAACGGGGGCACCTGGGCGGCTCAGTTGTTTAAGCGTCTGCCTTGACCTCAGGTCATGATCTCAGGGTCCTGGGATTGAGCTGCCCCACAACCCCCACCCCTGTTCATGCTCTCTCTCTCTCTCTCTCTCTCTCAAATAAATAAAATCTTAAAAACAAAACAAAAAATTTTAAAAAGGCTCTGAAACAAGAAAAATACAAAAGTTAATCACCTTCTCTGGTGGGAGAAAATAAAAATACATAAAACTAGAGAAACAAAACACTAGCTAATATTTCACATTATCCTGCCTCACAAAGAGAGACCAAACCTAGGTCCAAAGTGTGACAATAAGAGACATATCTGTACTTCCCGATTTCACCTTCACCCCAAAGTGTGCTGGGGCAGGTTCACATCAGCTTACAAGAGCTAACTGTTACATTTTCAGGAATGTTGTGAGCCAGTTGCATAACACAGCTATTATTTAAAATTATATTATATAAATCTCATTCCCTCTCCCCTCCCACCTCCCTTAAAGAGTCCTCCCGTCCCCATATGAGCTCCCAAAACACTTTATTTTTTTTTAATTTTTTAAAGATTTTGTTCATTTATTTGACAGAGACACAGCGAAACACAAGCAGGGGGAAATGGGAGAGGGAGAAGCAGGCTTCCCAGCAGGCAGGGAGCCCAGTGAAGGGCTCAATCCCAGGACCCTGGGATCGTGACCTGAGCCGAAGGCAGACACCCAATGACTGAGCCACCCAGGTGCCCCCAAAACACTTTACAAGTACTTGTATTACAAGGAATCTGACATTGTTCTTAATTGTTGTTTTCAGTAAAATATCCCCAAGACTATGAGCTTGTCAATAAGATTTTCTTTAAGATTTTATTTATTTATTTGACAAAGACACAGGCAGAGAGGGAACACAAGCAGGAGGAGTTAGAGAGGGAGAAGTAGGCTTCCCGGGGGCCCCATGTGGGGTTAGATTCCAGGACCCTGAGATCATGACCTGAGTAGAAGGCAGACGCTTAATGACTGAGCCACCCAGGTGCCCCAATAAGATTTTTTATTTGTATTTGTCTCCCTTGCTCCCAGTAGAGGGCCTGGCACATGATAGGAAGTCAATAACTGTTGGGTGAGTGAGGGAGGGAATGGCTCAGAGGTTAAACCTATTGCCTTCCTGATTGTGTTGGGATCTGCCCTCTATCCAGCAGCACTCAGTTTCCTAGATCAAGCCCTGCATGTACATGAGCCTGAGTCTTTCCATTCTTTAATCAGTCACCACAGGAAAAGATTGGTTTCCCTCCACAAAAGATGTGACTTTCATTCTCCAAGGCTTTTAACTCTGGGGGAGGGTTAAAGTTCAGAGGAAACACAAGTAGTAAAGAAACAAAGAACCTTTAACAGTTTCTCTGAGGTACAGAAAGCTGATTAGAAACACCTCATCCCTAGCTAAGGCCCTGTGGTCCATGAGCCTGAAGGAGAAAGTCCATCTGGTTGGTCGGTAAACCAATGCAGGGCTCTCTTCAGCCCAATCGACATTTTGGAGGCAGGAAGTGGATGTGGTAAAAATTACGGGCATGGCCGACGTAACATTTTTGGGTGGGTTGACAGATGGACAAATGGGTCAGGAGGATTGCTCATTGCAGAGCTACACCTGGGAAAGATTCCTTTCATCCTTTAGAAAGAGTGTGATGAATGTTTTGGAAAGTTCATGACAGAAATGTGTCAAAGACCAAAAAAACAAAGATTGAAAATGATCCTTTTTGATTTTAGACTATGTAACCCCAAGTACAGAACTGCTTGACCTAATTTCTGATTCCACAAACAGCTTTGGGGAAATTGTCATTGCTTTGCCCTAGTCTTCCCAGAACAAGAACCAAACGTCCCTGAGGATACCAAATGACACCCCCCCACCACCACCAAGCTGGCACTGGCAAAGACGTAGGCTATTTGCAGAGAGTGTGCCGCCTCTGCTGTGAGTGGGCAGTAAACTACCAGGGAGATTCATGCTGCCTGCCTGGAGACTGGGTTGCTAGGTGCCTCTGAAGTAGTGAGATCGAGAGGTGTACATTATTTCCCCCACAGTTCTTATTTTACACTGTGACGGTTGTAGCCTGGAAACAGAAGCAAAGAATAGCGTCTATAGTGTTAGGAATAATGGCCAGCCAAGTGCCCTATGGGCAGAAGGAACAGGGCTGAGGCTTTTATCAGGAGTAGAAGAAATAACGTAATGAGATTTGGTTTCATCATAATTGCTTAAGCAGCCTGGGTGAGAACTAATTGTGAGTTCATCTGGCTCCAAAGAAACCCCACCTCTTCCCTTCTCCAGAATGGTACTAAAATATCAGCATTGCATCACTAGAAATCACTCCCATTGGTGGCCTTTCTTGAGAAGACCAGCATCCTCTGTCTCTCTGAAAGCCACTGGAATCTGTAGAGACCTAGGAATTTATATCTTTCCAAGACAAATAAAATATTCTTGGCATTCACTTGCCACTTGAAAACTCAGAGTCCTTGCCCATTATTATATCATAGAGGAAGTGTTGTTTTAAAAATGTGGAGTGATGAAATGCAGAGAAGGAAATGAAGGGACAAGTTATAGGCTCTACATCACTACTCAGCCCTGTCATTCGTGGGCTCGGGAAGTCCTGGGTTTCAAAACCAGGCTGTTCGCTGATAATATCTTGACACTCCTGGGCTCTCTCATAAGGCTCCTGTGCCCCTAAAGAGACAAGTACTTTTGCTCAGAAAGTTGGTCACCTAATTCTCCACAGAGCAGAGCTAGCATTGGAAGACATCAACTTGGATTACATGTTAGTAATCTACATTAGTAGTCTGAATTACAAAGCTAGATGAAAGCTAAGTAATGCTACTAGAATATGCTTATTTGGATTCTGTGTGAAATCTGAGAATGAGGTGAGTTGATATATAGTAGTAGAAAGAATATGGATTCAAATCCTGGATTCAAAACCAGACTTTGATGCTTATGAACTGCAGGCAAGTTACTTACTTTCTCTGAGGGTCAGATTCCACTGAGAAATTAGATAAGAATATCAGTTCCCTTGCAGGATCTATGCAGGATGAGAAATAATATGAAAAGTACCTCTATGGCACTTGGAACAGAGGATGTACAATATAAATGGTAGCACATGTCACAGTCTGTCTCATGGTAAAAGAGCCTAATCTGAGTGGCTTCCTGTGTACGACACTGTGGAGGTTACAAAGACATATCGAGTATGACTCTTGTCTTCTGAACTAATAACTATTGATAATTTAGTTAGATGGGGAGGGAACTGAGGGCAGAGGAGGGAGTATGGACCATCTGAAGCAAGTAGCAACCAAACATTACAGAATTAGAGTCTTAACTGCACAGTACAAATTTGAGGCAGAGTAAGAGTTTATGAAAAAGGGAGAATAATGTAGGTGGGGCGATAGCTTTAATGACTGAACAGAAAAACAATCACAAGCATGATTTGCCAACCACTAAGATTTACACAGAAATCAAACTGTAGATTTAACAAAAGCGGAAGACCAACCCACTGAGACAAGGTTCGTTTTAGCACCCAAAGGACATGCTAGCAAAACCAGCCAGCTCTGGTTGCTAATGCCCCAAGGTCACCATCTTGAAGAAGACTGGAGTACTTTGAAAGTTCTAAGCATGGACCTTGACTGGCCTCACCTCTGGTGGATAGGAGATGTGTGACCATCTTTATTTTTCAAGGAAAGTCAGCTTACAGTTAGAAAATGAGGAGCAGAAATAAATCATCAAACTCTATAAAAGATCCAAACCAAAGTAAAGTTTAAAATGTATGACTTTATTAGTTAAATGGCTTACTCTACTGATCTCCCTTGTCATATATTCTTTTAAATATATGTTGGGCTTATGCCCAACTCCAAAACATAGATAAACAATAAATAGTACTTTATTTTTTGAAAATCATGGTAATCTAAATTGGCACTCCCCACAAAAATCTAACCATCAATATTGATCCACCCCCCCTCCCAGTGGGACAAGGAAAGAAAACAGAATAGTGCTAATTAGGTTATACCCATGCTTTATATTTTATATGGATTTGCCTAAATAACATATGAACTTGAATATAAATGATGCTTTCTCCAAAAATTATTCCAAAGAAATAAAAGGAATTGCCTTGTATGAGTCTTTACAAAGTCTTTCCTGTTCAATTCAAAAAGCTAATTGCATATTTTGAATAGATGGTATAGTTTTTCCCAATTTTTTTCTTAGAGATAAAAATCTACCTAATATTTCACCCCATACAAAGTCTCTCTTGTTATGGAAGACCTATTCAATTATCCTGATTCAGTCTCAATCAGTGGAAGCTAAAATGCTTGTAGAAGTCAGCTAATGGAGTTGATCTAAAAAAGAAAAAAAAAGGAAGCAAAAATATTTTCCAAATTTGAAATTATTTCTGGAGGTATGGATTCTAGGTAATCCTTTCCTCCAAATTCACATGTTGAAATCCCAACCTTCCAAGTGATGATGTTTGGAGGTGGGACATTTTGGAGGTGATTGGGTCATGAGAGTAAAGCCTTTTGTCAGCAGGTTTAGTGTTCTCACCAAACACCAAATCTGCCAGCACCTTGATCTTGGGCTTCCCAACCTCCAGAACCACAAGAAAGATATGTTGGTGGCTGAAGCCAGTCTATAGCACTTTTGTTATAGCAGCCTGAATGGACAAAGATAACCCACATATGAAATAAACCAGCTGTGGAATACACATGATGACTGAACATATACATTTGTTTATACTTTTCAGAAACCCCACTAAAGCACGGTAAATAACCCTTTTTTCAAAACATCAAACCATAAAGACAAAGAATGAGGAAAGACAGGACATCAAAAATTAATGAAAGGTAACCGAGGTACCAGATCTGAGAGTGCTGGGTCCCAAGATGGTGGCAGGAAAGCAAAGCAGCATTGGGGCACCTGGCTGGCTCAGTCAGAAGAGCATGGGACTCTTGATCTTGGGGTTATGAGTTTGAACCCCACAGGGGGTGTAGAGATTACTTAAATAAATAAAACTTTAAAAAAAAAAAGCTGACAAGCATTGATTACAAACAAGTTTTGGAAACTGATGGCACTGGACAGCTCTGGAAGTAGGACTGAAGGTAGAATAAATAAATAAGACACAGAGCCTCAAAGCCCCTACTTCGGGGTGCCTGGATGGCCAGTTGGTTAAGTGTCTGATTCTTGGTTTTAGCTCAGGTCACAATTTCAAGGTTGTGAGATGAGCCTTGCATCAGGCTTGGTGCTCTGTGTGGAGTCTGAGATACTCTCTCTCTCTCTCCTTCTGCCCCTCCCCGACCCTGCTCATGCTCTCTCTCTCTCAAATAAACAAATAAATTTTTTATTTTTTAAATCCCCTATTTACCCAAAACAAATACAAAGCCTAGAAGTTTATTTTCTAACAAAACTAAACCAGAGAATCCTGGGAGACTTGAAGGAGGGGTGCTGCAATACTAAATAGAAAATTAAGAACAGGTGGATGCTGGCATATTGGGAAAGAAACTTCATCCCTGCCCCTAGTCCTCTATCCCTGCCTGTCTTGCTCTCAGAATGGTAGCAGTCAAAGCTGAACCTTCCAGGAAAAAGTTCAAAGCTCTTTCTCCAGTGAATCCAATCGAATTCACTAAGGAAAAAAATGAAAGAGAAACCATAGGCCTGTATAGTCCAATATGGTAGCCACTAGACACTTGTAATGATTTACATTAAAACTTTGATTAATTAAATTAAGTAAAATTTCAGCATCAGTTCCTCCATTGCACTAGCCACATCTCATGCAATGGTGGTTAGTGGTTAGGATATGGGACACTGTACCGGCAGAACACGTCTATCATCGAATAAAATTATATTAGATAGTGCTCTTCTAGATAAATCTCCCTACAGCAAAGCCAACAATCTCCACTACATTCTAAGTGTGCCACACTTTTAAATATATGCAAACACAAAAGACCACTAGATACATAAGACATCTTTAATACAAAGAAGAGTCACAGTATAAGCAAACTGGAAGAACAAGATGATACAGAAAGAAGAGAACATTTTATTACTAATATCTTCCTGGAGGGAAGAAAAGATACTATTTCAATGAAACAAGTATAGCCTGTTTAAAAAAAAATCAGTAAATACATATAAGATACTAGAAATTTAAAAAATACAATGGTATAACTGAAAAACTCAAAAAAAATATTAGAAGATAAAACTGGAGAAATCTCTCAGAAAGCAGAGCCAAAAAAGATAAAAAATGGAAAAGGGGAGGAAAAAATGAGAAAATTAGAGAACAAGTTCACAAGTTCAACATTCAAATGAAAGGAGTTCCCAAGAAACAGGACAGAGAAAATGAGGGGAGAAAGTTACTTATGAAACATTTCAAGTGTTATTTCCCAGAACAGAGTGACCTAAGTATCCAGACTAAAAGAGAATCCCGAGTACCCAGGCAATGGCTGAGAATTAACCACACCAAAGTCATGTCATTGTGAAATCTTAAAACACTGGGACAAAAGCAAGCTTCTGGGTGGGGGTTGGGGGGCAGATGTTCACCTAAAAAGATGGAGAATGTGAATAGCTTTGGATTTTTCAACAGCACACTGGAAGTAGAAGAGCAACACCTTAAAAATTCTGGGGGAAAATATTTCTCAACATAGATGTCTCTATTCAGCCAAACTATCAATTAAGTGTGAGGGAGAATAAGGACATTTTCAGATAATCAGGGTATCAAAAATTTTACATCACCTGTATCCTCTCTCAGACAGCCACTTAAAGGCTATGTTTCGGAGCGCCTGGGTGGCTCAGTAGGTTAAAGCCTCTGCCTTCGGCTCAGGTCATGATCTCAGGGTCCTGGGATTGAGCCCTGCATCGGGCTCTCTGCTCATCGGGGAGCCTGCTTCCTCCTCTCTCTCTGCCTGCCTCTCTGCCTGCTTGTGATCTCTCTCTCTCTCTGTGTGTGTCAAATAAATAAATAAAACCTTTTAAAAAAAAAAAAAGGCTACATTTCACAGTGGGTAAAGCAGGTATGGCCAGGTGCCTCAGTCAGTTAAGTGCCTGCCTTGGCTCAAGTCATGATCCCAGGGTCTGGGATCAAGTCCTACATCAGGCTACTTGCGCAGTGGGGAGCCCACTTCTCCCTCTGCCTGCTGCTTTCTCCCTCTCTCTCTCCCCACCTGACAAAAAAATAAATAAATAATCTTAAAAAAAAAAAAAAGGCGATGCTTCACAGTAGGTAAACCCAAAACAAGGAAGACACAAAACACTGGAGACAGGAATTCTATAGGAGAGAGAGGTAGAAGGAACTATAGAAAGGGAGCCTGGGTGGCTCAGCCAGTTAAGCAGCTGCCTTTGGCTCAGGTCCTGGGATCAAGTCCCGAGTCCCACATAGGGCTCCCTGCTCAGTGGGGAGTCTGTTTCTCCCCTCTTCCTCTGCTCTCTCTGTCAAATAAATAAAATCTTTAAAAAAAATTACAGAACCCTGGTCAAGATAAATTTTGGAGTCAGAGGTGTGGGGATGCCTTGAGAATAGCCATTCTAGATTAGGGCAGGCTAGGGTGCTTCAGGGATATGCAATGCCAGAATGTCTCATGTGTCTGAACATTCCAAGAGATTTAAGCAACTGGCAGATAGTTTTTCTTAAGATTTTATTTATTTATTTTAGAGAGAGAGAAAGGGAGACAGAGTGAGAGATCAACATAAGCAGGAGTGGGGAAGAAGGGTTGGGGGTCAAGACAGGGGGAGAGGGAGAGAGAAAATCCCAAGCAGACTCCATACTGGGGGCTGGGAGCAAAGCCCCATGCAGAGCTCGATCCTATAACACTGAGATCATGACCTAAGCCAAAATGAAGCATTGGATGCTTAACCGACTGAGCCACCCAGGCCCCCAAAGCAATTGGCTGATAGTTTCAATTAGAAATACATAGAGAACTAATTTTTTAAAAACTTGAGGACAATTATTTGATCCAGGGAAAACATAATTGTGAGGGGGAGGAATAATCATACTTGTATAAAGCATTGCATTCTACAAGGCATAGCTGTGAATGGCATTTATCATCATCATAATGCAATAATTTTGCTCTAACCTAAATTATGAAATAAATATAGTAGACAGATGGAGGGAAAAAAAATAAAGGCATGTGATAGACTGGGGTATAGACATGAAGACTAAAGAAAAATCACCATTATCCAAAATGGGATATACTAATAGATAATGACTGAAATTAAAAAAAACTCAAGAATAAAAATACTGACAAACAGGAAGGTCAGTCATACACCAAAGAAAAGATAAAGTAAAATAAAAGAGCTGAAATTGTTTGCTTCTGGGTAAAAGGAAATAGATGAGAAAGACCAAGGGTTGTTTTTTGTTCTTCGTGATGGTGGTTTGTATTACCCTGTTGACTTATTTTATTATTTAAATTTTGTGCACCCATAACTTTGATTTTTTTGAAAATTGAGGGGGAAAAGCCACATGGGAAAAAAAAATCCAAACTTGCTGTCCAAAATATTGCATGAATAACTATTTGTATCTTGGTGAAAATCTCAAATGATAGCATCAGACTCAAATTCCCTTCATGGCGAAGGTTACCATCCTTCCTTCTAAGCTTTCCGGAGGTTTCAGTTCTACGCCGTAATTCCTGCCTCCAAATTCTTCCATTCAATTTCCTTATGCTTCTCCCCATGTTTGTTTAGAGATATAAACCTGGGACTTCTAGATAGTCCTACATACTTAATCTGCACCTCTAATTATAACAAAATCCTTGGGAACCAGAAGTATGTCTTGTGCTTCTTTGAAAACCTAGCACCTGATTCCATTCTTGCAACAGTATGTACACATATAAATATTTCCTGGTGATAATTTATTGAACATAGATGATTTGATACAGTCACTTTCCACATGTCATCCAATTTAATGCTAAAACAACTCTGCAAAGTGAGTTTAATAATTGCTATCTTACAGATGAAGTGGAGGAAAAATAAAGGGCAGTGAAAATTTCACCTTAACTCTGGGTGTAAGATGATAGCACATTTCTTTATTTTGGTTAAATGCAATCAAGCTGTTTAGAGCTCCAATCAGCTGGCAGGAAATTCCATTTCAGTCATCTCTGGACTGACCTCCTCCATTCACATTTCCAGGTGATGCGAAGGTTGAGAATGAGGATGTCTTCCACACTCCACAATTTTGAAAGAAAGGCATATGATCTCCACTGGACCCACCTGATATGCTCATTGTTTGGGTCACATGATCTGTCCCTGAGGGAAGCTGTATTCACAACTTGAACGAGGGTCTCTGTCATCTCAATTCCTGAAGCCCTGTCTCCTAGAGTCCCTCCTCCCTAGCATCCTATAGCAATCAACCCAACTGGGAGTTGACAAGCAGGACCTGTGCTACTTTTTTGGGAAACCATCTAAATCTCCTTCCTCCTGCGGGACTCAAGGAATTGCTTGCTTATATCCGGTTCTATTTCCATCCCCAATACCTCTCCGCCCTGCCAAAGCTCTTATCTTTCTTCTCTTCCAGAGAAGAGAATGGGTCCCCAAAATGGATCTAGTCTTTCAAAACAAAACAAAACAAAACAAAACAAAATAAAAAAAGGAATGAAGCTATCCTCTGGCAACATCTGCTTTCCACTCAGCAATCCAAAGTCCCTGGGGCAAAGGAACACAATGGTTTGGCTACTTCCTTGGAATGAGAAAAGGAAAAATACCTTTAGCAATGAAAACAAAGATTTTTTTTTTTAATTATAGACCAATAAAATTAAAATCCTACCTCTACATATAAATATATGCAATAGATATTTACAGAATTGCATTCATAATATACACAGTTGAATGAATGCCTGAGTGAAAAGATTTTCATTGTAAAAGCAGTAACTTTTATTACAATGACCTGTCTTATTCTCCAGTCTTCTACTATTGTCTTTGAACCACATTCCAAACCCAGGGAAAAAACATGTTTATAAAACTGCAAAGGTCAAGGCCAGTAATGGAAATTGATTTTACATGCTCAGTGGAGTGTTTTTAAAACCATGGAACAGTCTAAGGGAAAAGAAATCTATTTAATTACTCGACAGTCTTTTGTAGTCCATTAAAAAGGCTCCACAATTGTCTACCTCTTCTGAACCAACTTAACATAAATCCCTCCCCTTAAAGAAGCACTTCTTAGAAATTGCACAGAATGCACCCTTCTGAAGAAGGGAGAAATCCAGAGGATGAACTCAACCTGAGAATAATGATTCTACATGAAGACAAGCTGCTTCCTTCAAATGTTTTTAATGAGGCTGAAATTTTCACTCAAAGTTCCTGCCCAATACCTGAGTAGCTGAACCCTTTGAACTTGTATTTTTTTCCCATCACTGTCTGTTTGATAAGATGATGGGAAAGAAATCAATAGTCTCTGTTTCAGGAGCAATTATGATACATTTTTGCCTTCATTCTTTTTGAATTTCAGTCTATCACTGAAAGTCTTTTTTCCCACATTCCAAAGCAAATTCATGGTAATCTGAAATATGAGATTACTGTAATTAACAACTGACTGCTTTTTTTAAATTCTTACCATTTTAGTTGGAAATAAAGAAGAAAATGGTATATAAATTAGATTCAAGGAGCTGCATATGTGGTTGACTTTATGCAAGCAAGTACACTTACCTTGATATGTCAATACTCAAACGAGTCTTCTGGGACAACTGTTCTCCACCTAGGAACGTCAGACTGCAAGTTCTCCTAAAGATCATTGTGTTCACTAGATCATTAATTGAATTAATTCCATTTAATTAAAGTTCTTGAATAAGCACATAGTCAAGCAGTATTATCTGGAATTTTAGTCTTTCTAGACAAGCCATAATTAATTAATTAATACAGTATCTATTTTAGGACAGTAACAGGGAAACCAGGATAAATGGCTTGTGCTACCACAGCTAGTTTGAAACAAATTATATTTCAGATGCATTTATAGTGCTCTCTCCCCATACTAACATGTCTTCACAATGTTATTATTGTTATGTCCAGGTAGGTTCTCATCTAAGGCTTCTTTCACCTTCTTGTCTTTTCTTTTTTTTTTAAAGATTTTATTTATTTATTTGACAGAGAGAGACAGTGAGAGAGAGGGACTATCAGCAGGGGGAGTGGGAGAGGGAGAAGCAGACACCCCACTGAGCAGGGAGCCCAACGCACTGCTTGATTCCGGGACCCTGGGATCATGACCTGAGCCAAAGGCAGATGCTTAATGACTGAACCACCAAGGCGCCCCTCACTTTCTTATCTTAATTGAAATTTAGCTTTCTCTTGATTCCTTCCCTTGCAGTCAATTCCAGTGAGGGCTGTTTCCTTCTACTAGTCCTAAACCTGCAAGAGAGTTGCTGTTTTCTTCTTCCAGACTATGGTTTTCAGCTTCAAGAAAAACAAACAAAACAGCAACAACAAAACAACCACAACAATTTCTATTGTTTTTTGAAATTTATGTTATTTACTTATATTAGAGAGACTCACCTTTGTCAATTATCCATGACCTTCCATAGGTTTTGAATTACTAGGTCAGTTTTCTTCTCCCTCTATGATAGGCTAACAAATGGAAAGGCAAAACATATCCATGCCCTCATCCCTGGAACCTGTAAATGCTACCTTACTTGGAAAAAGAGTCGATGTGATTAAATTAAGAGTCTTGAGATGAGATTGTCTTGTATTATCTGTATGGGCTCTAAATGCTGTCACATGTTTCTTAGCAAGAGAGAGGCAGAGGGAAACTTGACATACACACAAAGAAGGCAGAGTGAAGATGAAACAGAGAGAGTTGAAGATGCTGGCCTTGAAGACTGGAGTGATGCTGCCACAAGCCAAGGACAGTAGCCATCAGAAGTTGGAAGAGAGGGACACCTGGGTGGCTCTCAGTCAGTTAAACATCCGACTTCAGCTCAGGTCACGATCTTGGGGTCCTGGGATCGAGCCCCACATCAGGCTCTGTGCTCAGTGGGGAGTGCTCTTGTCCCTCTGCCCCTCCCCCTGCTCATGCTCTCTCTCTCAAATAAATAAAATCAAAAGCAGCAGCAGCAGCAGCAGCAGCAGCAGCAGCAGCAGCTAGAAGAGAAAAGGATCCTAATGTTCCATTGTCCCTTAGAACCTTCAGAGGGAGGACAGCCCTGCCAACAACAACAGCCCAGTGGTACCGATTTTGGACTTCTGGCCTCCAGAACTGAAAAAGAATAAATTGTTATTGTTTTAAGCCAGCAAGTGTGTGGCATTTTGTAATAGAAGCATATGATATTAACATATTATCCTATTTCTTATTTTCTTTAAGACTTTACCACTTATATTGTGCCATGAAGTCATATAGAAAAGCAATAGAGAAGGAATCATAAAAGCCCATGAATAGTCTCAAGAACAAGGGAGTGATCAATATCTTTAAATATTATCAAAAGTGTAAAGACTTTAAAGTGTCTGTTATACTGGGCAGTTAGGAAGTCTTCAGTAACAAAAAAGAAGAATGATTTCAACATGGTGGTAGGGGTGGCAGTCCATATCCAATATCTAGTAGATTGAGCAGTGAATAGGAACTCAAAAGACAAAATTAATAAGGATAGATCCAATTTTCAAACAGTATGTTTGCATATAGAAACAGATATATGTTTATCTGAAGTAGAATATAAACCCAAACTCAATTATTCTTAAGGGGGAGACTTGAGGATATTCATAAGAAAACAACAAATAAAGGCAAAAGACAGAACACACAAGAGGGAAGAAACTTGATAAAATGAGGTCTCTGAAGAGTTGGGAAGGCTAAGAACAGGCTATGTTAAAAGATCAGGCATGAAAGATACAAGGACACTGCTTCCTCTGAGATGGGAATGAAACAATAAAAATGGGTATAGAGGCAACTAATTTTGCATTAGCATGTGGCAGATTACCATTTTCTATCTGTATGTTCTTTAATAATGTGACCATGTCATTCCCCTATCCAAAGACGGTCATTCTCCTACCCTTGAAACTAGGCTGTTTTTAATGATTTGCTGGACCAATAGAATGCAATACAACTGACATTCCAGGACCTCCAAGGCATTGTTACACATTTTGGAACACTGGATCTTGGGACACTCCTTTTCAGACCTAGCCACCATGTTGTGAGCAGCCATACAGAGTCACTGGATAGGCTGGCCCCACATTGGTGCTCTGGTCAACAGCCCCAGGCCAGCTCTTAGCCTACAACCAACAACAGTTGCCAGCCTTGTGGAAGAGATATCTTGGGCAACCAGCCAAATCATTTCTTCAATTATCTATGGGCCAAGTTGAGTGTCTTTTTTCATGCTGCAGTCATATGAGACACCCAAAATGAGAACTGCTCAGCTGTGCCCACCAACCCACATAACCTTAAGGGAAAAATAAATCTTTTAAGCCACTAAATCTTGGGGTGTTTTGTTACCCAGTCAAGGCTAATCGGAACACAGAAGAAGGGGGAATTTTAAAAGTTTAAGCTTTATTTTCTCTTAGTTAATTAAAATGCTAAATGAGGGGCACCTGGATGGCTCAGTGGGTTAAAGCCTCTGCCTTCGGCTCAGGTCATGGTCCCAGGGTCCTGGGATCGAGCCCCGCATCGGGCTCTCTGCTTAGCAGGGAGCCTGCTTCCTCCTCTCTCTCTCTCTCTGCCTGCCTCTCTGCCTATTTGTGATCCCTCTGTCTCTCTGTGTCAAATAAATAAATAAAATCTTTAAAAATAAAATAAAATAAAATGCTAAATGATTTGGAATGAAAGAATGAAAGAGAGAATTGATCAGGGTCATGTAGAAAAATTATTACACACTGTCAAGCACCCAATTCATGTCATAGACCTAAATCTGTGATGGCATCAATCCCCCTTATGATTTTTCTCTAGTAGAATGCAAAAGAGGCATAAGTTTGAGGTCCAGCAGTGTGGATAAACAGAAAAGCAAGGGAGCAGAGGGTGGTGCCAAGAAAGTGGTTAAGCAGTAAATCAGTGCCTAGGACCAGGGCCGACTGATACTTTAGACACACAGTCCAGGGTCCACAGAAATGTTTTTTGGGTTTTTTTGTTTGTTTGTTTTAGAAATATTTTAATTTCTTTTTTGAATCAAAAGAAAACTTTCAGGGCGCCTGGGTGGCTCGGTTGGTTGGACGTCTGCCTTTGGCTCAGGTCATGATCCCAGGGTCCTGGGATGGAGCCCCACATTGGGCTCCCTGTTCAGTAGAGCACCTGCTTCTCCCTCTCTCTCTCCCTGCGCTGCTCCCCCTGCTTGTAGGCATGCGTGCGCTCTCTCTCCCTCTCTGCCAAATAAAATCTTAAAAAAAGAAAAGAAAAACTTTCAGGCCAAAGAAAATGTTATATTTACTTTTTATAGGTGCAATTGTAAAACATACCATTCTTTTTCTTTTTCAATGGAGAAAGGGGCCTATGAAGGCAAAAACACCCAGGTCCCATGAAAGTCATTGTGTGGTCCTGCCTAGGAGAGACAGATAATATGAGAAAAAAAGGAGGAGTCAAGGGTCAGAAGTCTTGAGGAAACTATTATGAATTTCTAGTCAAATTAGGATAGTAAGAAACATAAAAGGATAAGGGATTGTGATGAGGAGTGGAAACTGAGAGGTTTAAGTTTTCAGAAAAGGAGAAGGGTCTCACAGCCCTTCTCCAGAAGCTCTAGGAGATGATGCTGAGAAGTGGGAAGAGGTGACTGTTGGAGCAGAGGAGATCAAGGACCATGGTGGGAAGGAGGTTAAAAAGGTCATTAGCATTGAAAGTGATCCAAGATGGTGGCAGGAGTTAGAAAGACTAGGATTTTAGATGGACTAAAACTTTTTATATAAAAATTGAAGTACTATAAGAAACAAAGACTTTTTTTTTCTTAGTCGACATTTATTGACAAAATTCACTCTAAGTGGAATTGTGAGAAGCTCCTTAATTTTTAAAATGATAAAATATATGTCAAGTATTTTTTCTACCAAAACTAATGTGAATTTTTTTCTTTTTTTTTAAATTGAAGTATAATTGACATAAAACATTACATTGGTTTCAGGTATACAGCATAATAATGATTTGGTATTTTTATATATTGCAAAATGATCACAGTGTCAAGTCAATGTCTGTCACCATGCATGATTATGAAGTATTTTGTGTGTGATGAGAACTATCAAGATCTATTCTCAGCAACTTTCAAATATGCAATATAGTATTATTAGCTATAGTCATCAAATTTTAAAGATTTTTTTTTATTTATTTGACAGACAGAGATCACAAGTAGGCAGAGAGGCAGGCAGAGAGAGAAGGAGGGGAAACAGGCTCCTTGCCAAGCAGAGAGCCCAATGTAGGGCTCGATCCCAGGACCCTGGGATCATTACCTGAGCCAAAGGCAAAGGCTTTAACCCACTGAGCCACCCAGGTGCCCGTCATCAAATTTTAAAATTAATTTCGAGATAGGAAAAGTATAGGCATGACATAAAATACAGATAGCTAAATGGAGAGATTAGTAAGCAATGCAAATAAATTTGTCCTATACGACAAACATTAAAACCCAAATAACTATTCAACATACTAGAAAAAAATATATTTCAATTCATGTATCAGTAGAGGTCTATTTTCTTTATTATGTAAAAACCTGCAACAAAACAGTAAGAAGATAGGTAAGGGTTCTGAACCCCTTTCTAACATGTGCTGTTTTTTCCCAATCCACCAATCAATCTTCTGACATCAGCTAGATGTCCTGCAATTAACTCAATTCTTTTTTTTTTTTTTAAGATTTTAAAGATTTTAAAAATTTCATTTGACAGACAGAGACCACAAGTAGGCAGAGAGGCAGGCAGAGAGAGGGGAAGGGAAGCAGGCTCCCTGCTGAGCAGAGAGACTGATGCGGGGCTCCATCCCAGGACCCTGAGATCATGACCTGAGCCAAAGGCAGAGGCTTTAACCCACTGAGCCACCCAGGCGCCCCTCAATTCTAACACCACCCAGAGATTACAACAGATTCCACAGGTTAAGGGCTCAGTTCCACAAGACTACCCTCCAGTTCAGATACCAATCACAAGTTTAGGTTAACAATGTTTCTGCCTGATCAGATATAAATTAGAAGTTCCCACAACTCTGTTCTTAGATTTGATTAATTTGCTAGAGCAACTGACAAAACTCATAAACCCACTTACCCATATGATTACTAGTTTATTGCAAGAGATATTAAAGGATACAATCAACAAGCAGATGAAAAGATACAGAGGGTGAGGTCTGAACAAAGGCTCTTCGGTCTTAGTGAAGGTTGGGGCCCCGCATGGTAGCACATGCAAGAGTTCTCTATCTCATGAACCCGGAAGCTCTCCAAACTGACTGCTTCTGGATTTTTACAGAGGCTTCATTACATAGGCATGATTGATGAAATCATTCATCATTGGTGATTGACTCAACCTCTGTTCCCCCTCTCCTCCCCAGAGGTCAGGAGGATGGGACTGAAAGCATCAACCCTCTAATCACATGGTCGGTTCTCCTAGCAATGAGCCCCCAGCCTTAGGTGGGGTCCAAAATCACCTCACTGACATAACAAAAGACATCTTCACCACTCTCATTACTTAGGAAACTCCTCAATTCCACAGTTTTAAAAAGCTCTATACCGGGGTGCCTGGGTGGCTCAGTCAGTTAAGCATCTGCCTTTGGCTAGGGTCCAGCTAGGGTCATAGTCCAGGGGTTATGGGGTGCTGGATTGGCCCACCCCTGAGTCGAGCTCCCGGCTCAGCAGGAAGTCTGCTTGTCCCTCTTCCTCTGCCCCTCCTCTCTGCTCGTGTTCTCTCTCTCTCTCTCTCTCAAATAAATAAATAAAATCTTATAAATACATACATATATACATACATAGCTCTGTGCCAGAAATGGGGATGAAAACCAAAACATATATTTCTTACTCTTACTATGAATCACAGTATCACAATATAGACAAAGGATATGGTTAATAAGGCACAGAAAGGGAAATACAGAGCTAAGCATTTGAAAAGATGTTCATTCTCACTCAAAGTAGGAGAATCACAAATTAAAACTTCAATAAAATAATTTTCAATTATCAAACTGGCAAAGGAAAAAAAGAATTAAATATTGTGTTGGCAAGGATAATGAGACACTGACTCTGAAACATCACTGATGGGTGTATAAATTAGCACACAGCCTATGGACAGCAAATTTGCCAATATCTACCACAACATTAAAAAGCAAATAACTTTTGACCCAGCAATCTCACTTCTAGGAACTGATTCCACAAATAACTTGCAAATATAAAAGATGACATAGGTAAAATGTTATGTATAGTAGCTTCATTTGAAATGGCAGAAGACTTTTTTTTTAAGAAGTAAAATTTGTATGTACTCATAAGAAAAATTATTTAAAATATTTTAAGCAAAAAAAAAAAGTTTTCAGAACAGTGTCTATAATATCTTATCATTCGTGGGGGTGTCTGGGTGGCTCAGTTAGTTGAGCGACTGCCTTTGGCTCAGGTCATGATCCCAGGGTCCTGGGAACGAGACCCCTGCATCAGGCTGCCTGCTCAGTGGGGAGCCTGCTTCTCCCTCTCCCTCTGCTGCTCTGCCTGCTTGTGTCTCTTGCTCTCTCTGTTAAATAAATAAATAAAATCTTTTTAAAAAATCTTATCACTTGTATATTTCTAAGAAATAATTTATACATAAATATGCATACATATACATAAATACATATTATTCTGTTTTCATAAAATATCTCTGGAAGGATATCCAAAAATTGGTGGTGACAGTTCCTTCCAGAAAGAGTTAGTGGGGACCTGGAAGAAAAGGGGGGAAGACAGTTTTCATTTTCACATTCCTTTTTTTTTTTAATTTTATTTATTATTTGACAGAGAAACACACAGCGAGATAGGGAACATAAGCAGGGTGGTGGGAGAGGGAGAAGCAGGCTTCCTGCTGAGTAGAGAGCCCAATTCAGGGCTCAATCCCAGAACTCTGGGATCATGACCTGAGCTGAAGGCAGTCGCTTAACCAACTGAGCCACCCAGGCGCCCCCATTTCACATTCTTTTTGTGAGGAACCACTTACGATAGTCCTCGGTAATCATGTAAGTGACCAGATTAGTTGAGGAAGGGTAATGGGTGTTAGAATGGAGTATCATACAACTCAAAGAAAGAGGACATGAGTGAAGAGTCAAGGTTTGGAAGTACAAGTGAAAGTCTAAATGAATATCACTTCCTGTCCCTGAGATTCAAATGAAAAAAGAATGACTAACATCTTTAAAGAAAGCTGCCTGAGAAGTGATGATGTCAAGGAAAAGCCCACTTTACATTAGAACAAGAATACAGTGAGTTCCATGAAGAGATTGAGAATGTTGTAGAGAATAGAGTATTTCCAGAAAGCAGTAGAAAGGGTTGTGAGAGAGGTCAGCAGTGGGAAGCAAGGAGAGGATGACTCAGAGAGGAAAAGCACAACGCAGGATAGAGAAGAAAATAGAAAGAAATGCCTGAAGAGCCTGCATTCTAGACTAAAGGGTGCCAGCCATGAAAAGCATGAAAGGAATTAATAGCTAACAAAATTCTGTGGTTCTGTCAGTGTCCGTTGAGTTGAGGCCCCAGCTGACCCAATGGTATCAGCCTGGTCTATAAGTGCTATTTATAGCCTGCTGCACAAGCTAGAACCCATGTGTCATCCACTGTTTGACTACGGCATTTATTCTATGGACTCTTTGCACAGTGGCCCTAATAGAAATTCAATCAATAAATTCTTTCTGTGCCAACACAAAATTCAACACTAGGTACTACAGAGCACCCACAAGGAGGGCCTTTCTCCAAACCTCATCATCAACTTGAAATTTCACTTTCTGACCTATTTTTCCCACATGCTCACTCATTCACTATAACTGAGCTTGCTTTTGCCTTCATTGAGACCTCTAGTCAAACAGAACAGGGAAGAAATGTTAAAGGTCATCTACCCTAGTGGTTCTCAACTCTGGCTACTCAACAGAAATCACTTGGCATTACAACAGCATGGATGGACATTGAGGTCATTCTGCTAAATGAAATAAGTCAGACAAAGAAAGAAATATTTTATGATCTCACTTGTATCTAGAACCTAAAAACAACCAAAACAAAAAGCAAAACTCAATGAAACGGAGATTAGGAGAGTGGTTGACAGGGGTAGGAAGTGCAGAGAATGGGCAAAGGTGGTTAAAGGATACAGACTTCTGGTTATAAGATGACTGGGAAATTTAATGTACAGCATGACTATAGTTATGTAGTACGTACTTCAGAGCGGCTTACAGTAAATCTTAAAAGTTCTCAGTACCAAAAAGGTAACTGAGATGATAAATGTGTTAACAAATCCTACTGCAGTTACCATTTCACAATATATACATATATCAAATCATCATGTTGAATACCTTAAATTTATGCAATGTAATGGCCCATGAATTATCAAAAAAAAAAAAAGCTGGAGTAAAAAAGAAATCACCTGACATTCTCTAAAAAACCAAAACAAAACCAAAAAAAGCAGATATCTAGGTTGCACCTCTCAATCCTATTTAATTGTTCTAAGATAGGGACCAAGAATAATATTTTTTAAAATTTCACCAGGTAATTCTATATATAGCCAAATTTGAGAGCAAATTTACTTCAACACTTTTGTTATAAAGATGAAGGAACTAAGGGAGACAACCCAAGGTCAACCCTCTAGAAAGTGGAAGGAGGGTTGGAACACAGGTCTCCTTGCTCTGGGTCTAGTACTCATACCCTCAATTCATATTGCTTTGACCCATGATTCTATCCTTTCTCCCAGCTTCACTTGGCTCTTTACCCAACCCAAGGCAACAATCAAAATACCAAAATGCAGAGCACTTGGGTGGCTCAATCAGTTAAGTGCATGTCTTCAGCTCAGGTCATGACCTCAGGGTCCTGGGTCCCCTCTCATTGGGAGTCTGCTTCTCTCTCTCTTCCTCTGCCCCTTCTTTCTGTTTTTGTGCTCGCTCTCTCTCTCTTTCTCAAATAAATAAATGAATAAAATATTTTAAAAAAACGTGACCAGCATGACCTTCACATGAATCCACATGTCCAGCTATCAACAACTGGACTTCTGTTCCATTGTATACTGCTGTGCATTGTTTGAAAAGTCACTTAATGGTACCACTTGGCATCACCATAGATTCATGCTCTCTACCAGGCCATCCTTATTTCACCTTTCTTTGTTCTTTGTCATGATGCTCTGAGAGGTTGCTCCAAATCTTTCCCATGTCCCTTCAGTCATCCGTCCGCCTTAGCTACATACACCCTCAGCAAACTAATCCATCTGACACTAAAGCCATTTATTTCCCTAGCATCTCCTCTGCCTGAAATCATCTCCATATTTAAACCTATCCTCTTACCAGTCTAACTTTTGTCTGTAATTTGACTTAACTCCTCTTGTTTTTCTCTAGTACATGTCCTGTCACTCCCCCAACTCTTCTTTCTCCAGTCAGTCATCTCTTCTCCACTGCCTCTTCCCTCTCAGCTTAAACACACTTAGTAATTTTTCCCAGCCTAAAGGCAATCTTCCTTTACAATTACTGCCCTATTAAGTCACTAACCACCATCCCTCTTTCTTTCTTAATAAGATACTATTATCCAGCAAGGCAAGTTTAAATGAGTTTTATATTGTAAAGCTCTTAGAAGAATACTGGCTCATAACTCAGAGTAAGTGATCTATCTATCATCTGTGATATCTATGATATCTAAGATGTTTGCTATCATCTATTTGTTATCTATCATCTATCTATCTATCTATGATCTGTCTTCCCATCACCATCCAACAAAGCTGTATCCATCACTCAATGCTCTGTTCAAATGGCCTCACCTCCTTTCTTGATCAGCAATGACAGGCCAAATTAATGCATGCTTTCTCTCTTTTACCAAGTCATTTAGAGCATGGTGAATCAGAGCATTGCTTCTGCAGTCCAAGTGCCTGGTTTTGTCACTTACTTAATACCAACAGGCTGAAGAAGTTTGGGATGGGTCCCCCAAAATATGCCACTTTGGCATAAAAATTACTTAGAGTTAAAAGTAATTAAGACCCAGCAGGTTCAGGAAAAGTTCTTTACCTCCCCTATAACTGCTTAAAAAGAATTTAGGTAGAGGACCTGTTTCAGAAAGAGAGCTATCACCATAGATAACTACATTACGTTTGAACGAGGTAGGGTAGACAAGAAGGAAACTCGCAAGGTCTGTTTGATCAAAGTCCTTTCTTCATCCATTGCTTCTGAGTGGCCCAGCAAACATGTTTACCAAAGATTTACTCTTTTTTCATTCTTCTTGAGAATCGCATTCCTTCCCTTTGAAATCCCAGACCCCTAATTCCTTCTCTTTAATTCAAGATGACTTACTGCCTGTCTTTGCAAGTTCCACGTCTGTGTGGATTCCTTGTACATACACTATTACATTTTATTTTCTCTTGCTAATCTGTTTCATGTCAATTTGATTCTTAGTCCAGCTAGAAGGACCTTGAGGGGGACAGGACATTCTTGTTCCCCAAAAGGTCCTTGGGCTTCAGTTACTATCAGTAAAATGACAATGACAATAGTACCTAGCTCATTGGATTATGATGAGATTTCTACAGCTATGAAGCTTCATTTCAGAGGGAGAAATAAATAACAAATGAGTAAAAATAAACATTGATATATATAATGTCTTAGCTGATAACCTATTTAAAGGCCTTCTAAGAAGGTGGAGAATGATCGGGGGTTCTTTCAATGCACAGAAGGAAGAGAGCCCCTGGGGAAACAAACAGCATGTACAAAGGACCAGAAGAATAAAAGAAGCTGAAATGTTTGCACAACTGACATGTCGTATAACAGAAGCACAGCCAATGAAGGGAAGAAAAAAACTGAAGAAAGAAACCAGCTCATAAACCCTGATAAAAAGATTTTATTGTATTTAAGTTATAATGAGAAGAATTGAGACATGATAAGAGGACAAATAACGTGGTCCAGCTTTTGTTTTTAAAAAGAATACTCTAGAAAAGAAAGAAGGGAAGGAAGGAAAAAGAATGCTTTGGTTAATGTTTGCTGAAATGAAATATTCTGACAAACCTTTTGTAAAAAGCACCATCTCAAGGAGTTATTTACATTAAATATTTTCAGGGGAATTGTTTTTTTCTAGTTTGCAATTTCTCTTTTAAAATATTTGCATTAGGGGCGCCTGGGGGCTCAGTGGGTTAAAGCCTCTGTCTTCGGCTCTGGTCACGATTCCAGGGTCCTGGGATGGAGCCCCACATCACATCGGGCTCTCTGCTCAGCAGGGAGCCTGCTTCCTCCTCTCTCTCTGCCTGCTTCTCTGCCTACATGTGATCTCTGCCTGTCAAATAAATAAATAAATAAAATCTTTTAAAAATAAAATAAAATATTTGCATTAAACATTTAATTAATGATTCAAACCAAAAAAAAAGAAATATTCATTTTCAGACATTAGTATAATGACACATAAGCACTTACTGGCAGATTATATCTTCTAAAAGTAGCACCAATATAATCCCATCCCACATGTTCTTCTCATAATATGATGATGCTAGGTCCCTTTCCTTTGAATTGAGGTGGGCCTATGCATACAGCAGTAGTGAAACCATATGACTTCCAGGCTAAGTCATAAAAGGCAATAGAACTTTGCCTTTATCATTAGAATTCAGCCACCATGCTGTGAGGAAGCCAAGCAGCTACATAAATGAACCACATGAAGGTGTTCCAGTCACTGCCCAGTAGAGGTGCCAGGTAACTGCCATAATCCTTCAGATGTGTGACTGAATGACTGAGCTCTCATGATTCTAGCCTTCAGCCTTGAGCCACTCCAACGGATGCAGAGTAGAGCAGACAGAACCTATTCTTGCTGAGCCCTGTGAAAATGCAGATTTGTGAGCAAATTAAATGTCATTGTTTTAGGTAACTAGATTTTGGGGTGGTTGGTTGCATAGTATTGGATAAATGGAACAATGGGTGTTAATATCATCTCTGCTAATTGCCTATCCAATAGCCTCTCCTTACCTCTTAAAAGCAGAACCTCAATTTTCTTTGGAGCAGTAAAATAACCAGTCATAAAAACCTATTTCCCGGGGCGCCTGGGTGGCTCAGTGGGTTAAAGCCTCTGCCTTCAGCTCAGGTCATGATCCCAGGGTCCTGGGATCAAGCCCCACATCAGGCTCTCTGCTCAGCAGGGAGTCTGCTTCCCCCCCTTCTCTCTCTGCCTGCCTCTCTGCCTACTTGTGATCTCTGTCAAATAAATAAATAAAAATCTTTAAAAAAAAAAAAACACCTATTTCCCTACATGTCTTTCCGCTAATGGTTGACATATGACTTCCTTCTGGCTAATGGAATGTAAGTGGACATTTACTATTTAAGGCTTCCATGGAAGCTATTGTATTCCTTACAAAAAGGGACTGATTCAGTTAGTAGGTATCTTATGCCTCCACCTTTCCCATCTTATTGTCCGGAATTTAAATGTAATACCTAGAGCCATTTTGATTTAATCACTTGCCCACTAAAGTCAGACCACCTGAGTCTGAGTCTATGTTACATCTCAACCTCAGCTTCCTCATTTGGAAAAATGGAATAATAATAGTCCCCGCATTACAGGGTTGTTTTGAGGAGAAATAAATGAGATTTAAGGGGTTTTATACATATTGTGTGCTGAATAAATATTAGCACAATGCACTGTAACTGACTCTGGTTAGTCATAATAATCTATTCCCTCTAAGTTGGTAAGCATAACCTTATTTCCTTTCAGGATGGGACCTCTTGCCACTCTTAGGCTGTGTGGGTTTTTTTGGCTCAGGCCTCACCCCAACCCCAGGTGGTACACTGGACACAGGCTTGAGCTCTTCAACTCATCACATTTCCCAGGCCAGGCTAATTTATTTAATAGACAAGTGACCCAATCTAGGGCAAAAATGAGCAAGACTTTTGCTGAGACTTCCAAGACAGAGGCAGACACTCTCTTCTAGTGGCCTTAAGGCTGAGGAAATGTAAGGTCTGGAACTGCTGTAGCCATTTTAGCCATTATAGGAAGAAAGTCTGTCTAAAAATAGTGCCATAAAGAAGGAGAAGAGCAGAGATGCTGGGAGAGAGAAATGACTATGACAGCATCACAGGTTAGTGTGCATGACTTTCCCCTTTTTACTTCACCCAACGTGGTTTTTGTTTTGTTTTGTTTTGTTTTATATAATCCAAAGCAAGGAAAGAGTTTGGCCTCAGCTAATATTATTACAGATGAAAATTTTATTGAAAAGATGATATACATCAAGATTGAAAAACGTAACTGAGATGCAATATTTTAATTACTCAAAATTATGCCAAGCTGACAATTACTTTTTCAGTTTGCATGTTACCTCAGAAAACAGGAATAGAAGGGTTATCTTCTCAACCTAATAAGAGACATATTTGAAAATCCTATAGCTAGTATTATATTAATGGTGAAAAACTAAACACATCACTACTAAAATGGGAAATAAAATAAGGATGTCCACTCCCACCACTTCTATTCAACACTGTACTGAAGGTTCTAACAACATAATATGGTGAAGAAAGAAATTAAAGCGAACAGATTGGAAAGGAAGACACAAATCTCTGTTTATTCATAGATGATGTGATCATCTATGTAAAAATCCTAAAGAAACTCCAAATAAGCTATAAGAAATAAAACTGAGTTTAATAAGATTGCAAAGTCAACACACAAAAACCAATTATATTTCTATATATTTGTATGAGCAATCAGAAATTGAAATTAAAAGTTACCATATATAATAGCATCAAAATCATGAAATGCTTAAGAATAAATTTGTTAAAAGATGTTTATGACTTATTCACTAAAAATTACTGTTGAGGAAAAATTAAAGAAGACCTAAGTAAATGGAGAGATATACAATATTCATAGATTAGAAGGCTCAGTATTGTCAAGAAATCACTTCTTGTCAAAATGATCTACAGATTCAAGACATTCTAGCCAAAATCCCAGCAGACTACTTTGTAGAAGTGGCAAGCTGATTTTAAAACTTATATGAAAATGCAAAAGATCTAGAGTTGCCAAAACAACTTAAGGAAAAAAGAACATAGAGAACATTTTGAGTTTTTCCTAGGGAGCTGATTCTAGGAGTATAGTTCTAGATAAAAGTCTGGAAATATCTGTAAGAAAAACCAATCTTTTGCAGCTCAAAACCCTTTTATATTTGAAACATTTGAAAAGTATATTAGTAGTTGTCATGCACTTAAGAATTGTGTGAATGACTATCCTTCAGACACCAAGTGAGAGTGAAATGGGATAGGGTGAGGGTATGGCGTGGGATTACCTGCTAGTGAAATATATTTTGAACTAAAGGAAAAAAATCTAACTTACTAAATAAATTAAAATAGTTATAAAATTACTCACACAAAACAGACAATCATATAAAAAAAATGGGCAGACGATATGAACAGACACTTCTCCAATGAAGACATACAAATGGCTATCAGACACATAAAAAAATGTTCATCATTACTAGCCATCAGGGAGATTCAAATTAAAACCACATTGAGATACCACCTTACACCAGTTAGAATAGCCAAAATTAGCAAGACAGGAAACAACATGTGTTGGAGAGGATGTGGAGAAAGGGGAACCCTCTTACACTGTTGGTGGGAATGCAAGTTGGTGCAGCCACTTTGGAGAACAGTGTGGAGATCCTTCAAGAAATTAAAAATAGAGCTTCCCTATGGCCCTGCCATTGCACTACTGGGTATTTACCCCAAAGATACAGATGTAGTGAAAAGAAGGGCCATCTGTACCCCAATGTTTATAGCAGCAATGGCCACAGTCACCAAACTGTGGAAAGAACCAAGATGCCCTTTAACGGACGAATGGATAAGGAAGATGTGGTCCGTATACACTATGGAGGATTATGCCTCCATCAGAAAGGATGAATACCCAATTTTTGTAGCAACATGGACGGGACTGGAAGATATTATGCTGAGTGAAATAACTCAAGCAGAGAGAGTCAATTATCATATGGTTTCACTTATTTGTGGAGCATAACAAATAGCATGGAGGACAAGGGGAGATGGAGAGGAGAAGGGAGTTGAGGGAAATTGGAAGGGGAGGTGAACCATGAGAGACTATGGACTCTGAAAAACAATCTGAGGGTTTTGAAGGGGCGGGGGGTGGAAGGTTGGGGGAACCAGTGGTAGGTATTAGAGAGGGCACGGATTGCATGGAGCACTGGGTGTGGTGCAAAAACAATGAACACTGTTACGCTGAAAAGAAATTTTAAAAAAACATGCCCCCCCCCCAAAATACATCAATCATCAAGCTGTTGTTCATATCACCATAGTGTATACTTGGTACTTTCTGAGAATAAATCTTCAACATTCTCACCACAAAAAAAAAAAAAAAAAAGTTATAAAATTACTACCAAATAAAAAGATATTTCATTATATAAAAGATATACTCCAAATATTTGATGATTATAATTATGCCTTAATAGAACAAAGAATAGTAATATCAATTTTTAGAAACTTGAGAATATGTACTAGACTGAGAATCTATGACCTAAAACTTTAGTCCTAGAGCTATCACTACCCAGCCTTTGGACAGGTAAGTTTACCTCTCTAGGTCTTAGTACTGACATTTTCAAAAGGAGGTTATTGAGGGACATAATTTCTAAGGGCTCCTCCCAGACCTATACTAAAAATTTTGTTTAGACCTTTCTGTATGTGTGTGTATGTGTGTTTCTGCATTCCTACACCTTGAGATGACTTCTGTTCATTTCTTCTCTATAGAATCCGTCTCCTTGTAATTTACATCTTTGTTAGAGAATGTTATTATGGGATCGTGGTTGTTTTGAAGGAATCAGGGGCTATAAAACGGTTTTTTCTTTCATCCAGGACCAGTAAAGCAGGCATTTAGCATGTCTGTACCAATGGTTATGGATATTTCTATTTTTTAAAATTTATTTATTTGACAGAGATCACAAGTAGGCAGAGAAGCAGGCAGAGAGAGAGAGAAGGAAGCAGGCTCCCCTGCTGAGCAGAGAGCCTGATGTGGGCTCGATCCCAGGACCTCGGATCATGACCTGAGCAGAAGGCAGAGGCTTTAACCCACTGAGCCACCCAGGCGCCCCGGATATTTCTATTTTTAATTCCTTCTGCAGTCCTCCAAAATGTAGTCTTTGACACTTCACATGCTTGAAATACGACCATTATTTTTCTCTATTGTTTTCCAGAGCAAGCCAGAGTATTGGAGGATAGATAAGTAAACCAAGAGGTTCAATGTTCTAAACGGAAATAAATAGTTCAAGTGCACCAACTGATCTTTCTCTAGCTACATCTGAAAAGCTCCCTGTGATATTTTTATGTCTGATTCCTTACTTACTAGAAGTGCTATTGTGCCAGAAGGATTGTAGTCCAAAAAGAGCCCTGTTTAGGCTATCTCTTTTTAGTGCATAAAGACAGAATTCAAGAAGATAAGGAACATGAATGAAATTTTGCAGTCTTCAAAAGCATTTTGTCTTTTAGCTGTGGATAGCATGAGGTACCATTGCCTTACTCTGCCCTAGGCAGGTCCCAGTTGGTAGATCCTCCCATATAAGTCACCTCTATTATGTAGAGTTCCAGATGAAATCTCTTTTCTAAAGATCATACTCCTGGGTTCGTAATCTTTTGAGATTTTCTTTCTTTTTCTGTTCAACTTTATTCTGGAATTTACCATTGGTCCAAAAGACCTGCTAATCTCTACTAGTATATGTGAGGCCATTCTGAGATATAAGTTCCATACAGTTAAAGAACATGGCAAGTGTGGTCTCATGTTCTACAATTACCTAATCATAGGTCTAAAGAATTAGACTTAAACTTTGGGAACATTTTGACCATAGATCTAGCCAGAGTCTAAATTCACTCCTTTAAACCTTTCATACCTATCGACACAGGCTTTGACTCAAGTCTATTCCCTTGTGTCTCCCAAATGTTGCCCTTTGGAAACCTTTACCAGTTTGTCCTAATTTTCTTTTAACTGAGCCTCCATAACAATATGCAACTCCATTATTCTGCATGCTTTATCTGTTCTTTTTATAGTTCTTCCCATCCTTGATCTTTCCTAAAGCTGTTAACTCACATTGTATTCTCTTGAGTTTCCCTCTGAACCCTTAAACTTTTTTTTTGAACGTTTAAACTTTGTATCTCACAGATTTTTTTAACTCAGACCCCAATTTTAACCTGCAGACTATAAAACCCTTCATACTTGAAAAAAATGTGTGAATTTTGTTGACTTCAAATGGTTCACTCAGAATCTTTTACTATGTGGAACTGAAACTGTAAATGAATAAGTTATTTATACACAAATTCTCAATCATGTTTGCTTCCCGTTGAAATTCCCCAAATTCAGACATTTTTTTTAAATAGTGAGAAATAACTCCCACCTTCCTTTCATCATCCAATAATCAAGTGGTATGGAGTTTACTGACTGTACTTAGGGGTGGTTAGGCAGCACAAACGTGCCTTTGGCTACCAGCCCGTCTTAGATGGCAGTAACAGGGAGAAACATAAAATGAGAATCTGTAGAAAAATGTACAAAATGAAAAGGCTCTCAAGAGTGAATTTTTCCAAAAAGGTAAAATTTTTAATACTACTGTATCGATCTCACCAGGTCTCTATGAGAATGAACATTTGGTATATTTGAGTTGTTGCTGGAATCTAAAGCGATTCCTGTACACTACATTTTCAAAGGTAATTCTGGAATGTTTTAGTGTATTTGGAATTCACAGAAATTATTTCATTAAAAAAGAATCCAAGTTGACATCCGTAGGCGCTATCTCACACTTGAGTAAAAACAAAGTCAGCTGTTGCCTGACTGCGATAGTACTTGTACTTGACACTTTCAAATGCTTGGCTTAGAACGCAGCAGTGTGCTGGCCAACAAAAAGCAAGAGAGCATGAAAAGCAGTGGGGAGATGAAATTGGGTAAGAGAAAGACATTTTCAGTTCAACTGCTTTATTTTATAGTCTAAGACTATAAAAGCAGCAAGCTGTAAAACTTTATTAAACCACTTACCACTGAATTCTATAAAATTCTACAGTAAGTGTCATAATCTATCCTTTCCTCAAGATAAAATTGCCAGTTCTATATTTATGTTAAAGAACCTACAATGTCAATGCAACAAAAACCTAGTCTGGGGATTTAATACATTTCACTATTTAGATTTCCATCATCCTCTTAATATAATACTGGTCTTTCTACAATTACATTAAAGTCTACACTTGATGTCTCCCTTTTCCCAAGTTTGGTTCACTTCCTTTGGCTGTTGTGAGGGAGCCGGGAGAGGTCTGCTTCTCTACATCAGCTTTCTCTCTATCCATTTCTTGATCTATGCCATCCATTTCAACTTCTGTACTTGCATTCTCTTTTCCACAACCTACCACCCTCTCAGAAAGCAATATATTTTGGGGTTGCTTTGATTTCTTCTTAGGTTCTAGGTCTTAATCTCCTGGCTATATCCAACACTCAAATGCACATTTATTTTCTCACCCAGAGTGATGTGGAGATATCCTGAGTTATTCTCACACTGCTCAGAGAGACTGATATATATATATACTGATATATATATATATATATATATATATATATATATACACACACACACACACACACACACACACACAAAACAACCCACCCAGGTGTTTTTCTGAACAAAAACTATTTTTCCTGTAACTTCATTGACTTCCCCTCCCTCCACAGACAGAATTTATCATTCTCCCTGTTGTGTTTGCGTATTACTTAAGAAAATGTCTATATTGGAGCACCTGGGTGGCTCAGGCATTAAGCATCTGCCTTTGGCTCAGGTCATGATCTCAGGGTCCTGGAATCGAGCCCCGCATAGGGCCCCCTACTCAGTGGGAAGCCTGCTTCTCCCTCTCCCACTCCCCCAGCTTGTGTTCCCTCTCTTGCTGTGTCTCTCTCTGTCAAATAAATAAATAAAAATTTAAAAGAAATAAAAAATGAAACGTTTTAAAAAAAGAAAATATCTATATTGAAGCATTAAAGCTATGATTATTTTACTTGTCTGTCTTCCCCAGTAAATTGTCAGCTCTTTGAGAACAGCAACTGTGATGGCTAATTTTGTGTCAGCTTGGCTGGGCCACATGCTGAGCAAATATTTGGTCAAAGATTATTCTGGGGTTCTGTATGAGATTAATATTTAAAGATTTTATTTATTTATTTGAGAGAGAGAGAAACAGAACGAGAGAGAGAGAGAGAGAGAGCATGAGAGGGGAGAGGTCAGAGGGAGCAGCAGACTCCCTGCCAAGCAGGGAGCCTAATGTGGGACTTGATTCCGGGACTCCAGGATCATGACGTGAGCCAACGGCAGTTGCTTAACCAACTGAGCCATGCATGCACCTCCCCCCTTTTTTTTTAGATTTTTAAATTTTTATTATTTATTTAACAGAGAGATCACAAGTAAGTGGAGAGGCAGGCAGAGAGAGAGAAGCAGGCTCCTTGCTGAGCTGACAGCCTGATATGAGGCTCGATCCCAGGACCCTGAGACCATGACCTGAGCTGGAGGCAGAAGCTTAACCCACTGAGCCACCCAGGCACCCTGAGATTAATATTTAAATCAGAAGACAGAGTAAAGCAGATTTCCTTCTATCACATGGGTGGGCTTCCCCTAATTAGTTGAAGGCCTGACTGGAACAAAAAAGCTAACCCTTCCCCAAGTATGAGAGAATTCTTCCTGCGTGACTGCCTTCAAACTGGGACACTGTCCCTCTCCTGCCTTCAGACTTGAACTGTCTGATTCTGACATTAATCCTCCTGAGTTTTGAGCCTGCTGACCACTAGATTAGAAATCAACTCTCCTGGGTCTCCAGCTTACCAATTCATCCCACAGATCTTGGGACTTCTTAGCCTCCATAATAACAGGAGTCAATTCCTTTCAATAAACTTTTCAATATGTACACATCCTATTCTATTACTTTGAAGAATCCTAATACAGAAACCATATCTTATGCATTTCTAATGGCCTAGAACTTGGCACAGTGCCTTACAAACAAGTGGATGCTTCTTTTAATGGTTTGTTGAATTAACTAGTATCTTAATATAGTCCTTTAATGGTCTAAATGTAAGACTTATATTTTATTAGTTATTTAGTTTTAAAAATATGAAATGTTGGGCCCTATAAGGGTATAAGAAAGAGTGAGTTCCTTGCTTTTTTAAAAAAATTGCAGCTAAACTATTAGTCAACTAAAAAAAGGAGGAAACTGGGGTACCTGGGTAGCACAGTTGGTTCAGCATCCAACTCTTGGTTTCAGCTCAGGTGATGATCTCAGGGTCGTGAGACCCTGGTTGAGCTCCATGCTCAGGGTGGAGTCTGCTTAAGTTTTTCTCTCCCTCACTCTGTACCCTCCCCCCGCAAAATACATAAATCTTAAAAAAAATAATTTAAGGGGTGCCTGGGTGGCTCAGTGGGTTAAGCCTCTGCCTTCGGCTCAGGTCATGATCTCAGGGTCCTGGGATCGAGTCCCGCATCCGGCTCTCTGCTCAGCAGGGAGCCTGCTTCCCCCTCTCTCTCTGCCTGCCTCTCTGCCTACTTGTGATCTCTCTCTATCAAATAAATAAATAAAACCTTAAAAAATTTTTGAAAAAAATTTAAAAAACAAAGGAAGAAGGAAAGTCCTAAACTAGACTAGAATTAAACTACTTTCCGTGTTTTATTGATCCAGTCATTAAATTTGATCACACATCCATTCTTTTATCAGTTTGGGTCTGAATTTTCTCCTTATGGACCATGAACTAACTTCTCCCTTTTCTACCTGGCTCTGGCATTTCATCCCTCTTATCTTTCCCAGTGGCAACTACAGATTAATTTACCTAATACTTTTTTTTTATTTTATCCCAAAATTTTCGGCAGCTCTCCACCATCTATATCCTTCGCTCTAGTGTTCAAAATAGCTCACAGTCCGATCGCAACTCAACTTTTCATTAGACTCTGAAGCAAATCCTCCACCTTCCTGCTCTATTGGTTAATACAAAACTCTTCTATATACATTCAACTAAATTTAGTCCAGTTCTTAAAATGCCTTCCTCCATACTCTTAACAAGTCCAAATCTCTCAAGAAATAGCGGAGAAAGCACCAAGTCTGGATTTAGGAAACCTCGGGTCTAGTCTTTTCCAATAGCTCCATATTGTGTGACTGGGGACAACTGAGTCAAATCACTTCTCTGGAATCAATTTCCTTATCTGTATGATAATGAGGAAAGACAAGAGGATTCTAAGTTCTTTTTCAATTAAAAAGAAAAAAGTTATGTTTTCTTCATCTACCAGCACAGCTCCATCATTAACTCAATAGTTCTTGAGTATCTCTTATAACCAATGCACACCTGCTCTATGAAACCTGAATAGCCCTCACCCCACCCCTAACAGCTGGACTTGCTGACTCAAGTGCACTTATTTTCTATGCCATTAATTTGCCACGTATTATTTTTAGGCTTTATCACCTTAAATATAGTATTGTCTCCTTAGGAGCGGTGGCTTATGCTTCTGCATATATCCTTGACAAAGAAAGTTCTCAAACTTTAAAAAGTATACTTGAGAAACTTGTTAACAGCATTGATTCCCAAGCCTCTCATCTATCTCCTTCCAATTCTGATTCCATAATTGGTAATCTATATTCTAATAAGGACTCTTTCCTGTCCTGTGATTCTGATTCAGGTGGTCCAGTGACCACACTTTGAGAAAAAAGTGCTCTGCTATGTATCATAGTTTTTCTTGTCTGCACTTAGCGTGGCTTCAAAAACTTTATTTAAAAAAAATGTGTTTTAATTCAGAAGGATAGGTATGCTTGCATTGAGAAAATTCTTTTTTCAAAGATTTATTTATTTGAGAGAAGGGGGAGTACATGCATGCTAGTGGAGGGAGGGACAAAGGGAGAAGGGGAATCCTTGAGCAGACTCCCTGCTGAACCGGGAGCTCAACACGGGATTTGATGCCAGGACCCTGAGATCACGGCCTCAACAAACTGAGCTCCGAATTGAGAAAATACTTAAAGAGAAAATAGCTCAGGAGGGATGGGTAACTCTAAAATATTCTGCCCACATTATCAAAGATATTACCTAGGAGGAAAGTAAAGAGAAACATGCATAGGGACTTAAAGGGACTGCATGAGGTGCTACTGGACAGATCAGCTACAGATGACAAAGACCCAGGCTGAACCCCTTAACAATGGTGAAGGGAAGGCTAAATGTCAGGACGAGCTGATACTCCCACAAGGGACTGTTTAGCTAAAGTCAGAGAAAAGTGTTTAGATTTCTTTGTAGTGTATATGGAGAGAGAAAGCAAAATCTTCAAAAATCTCATTTTGTGCTCATTCTTTGGTCCAAGCAAAGCAATTTTATTTATTTTTTTCTTTTTTTTTCAGTGATCCAAAATTCATTGTTTATGCACCACATCCAGCAAGCAAAGCAATTTTAAACAAGAAAGAACAAAACAAACATCATAAGGAGGGGAGTTAAAGAAAAAGAAGAAAAAATAACTTTTGAGGGGATTAATAGAGTTATTTATAAATAGAGTCATTTATAGATCTATATAGATCTATATAGATAGAGATTTAGGGCTCACTGTCAATAATCTTTGAGGAAATATTTTAAATAAGAGAAATACCAAGAATTTGCAAATGAGATGTATCCTTAATTTGAAAAATGGAAAAAATGGATTCTGAAAACTACAGATTTGAGCTCTTTCAAGTTTTAGAACAGATTATTAAAAAGCTTGTTAACACTAAGAGAGAGAAGAGATGAAAACTTTGAGCTACTTTATGTATGCCAAGGATAGAAATGCCAACCCTGAGGGGCACCAGAGTGGCTCAGTCAGTTAAGCATCGGACTCCAGATTTTTGGCTCAGGTCATGATCTCCAGGACCTGAGATAGAGCCCCATATTGGGCTCCTTGCTCAGCAGGGAGTCTGTTCAAGATTCTCTCTCCCTCTGCCCCTCCCTCCCTCTCTAAAATAAATCAGTAAGTCTCAAAAAAAGAAAGAAAGAAAGAAAGAAAG
>NW_019154086.1:88790018-88980719 GCF_002288905.1 Enhydra lutris kenyoni | reverse complement strand
AGAAAGAAAGAAAGAAAGAAAGAAAGAAAGAAAGAAAGAAAGAAAGAAAGAAATGCCAAACAGTTTTCTTTTATGATAGATTGGGTGATGCTATAGAAGTTGCCACTAAAGACTTCAGCAAGGTATTTGACAAACTAATAATTAACTTTTGAGTAACAGTTTCTTTTTTTTAAAGTTGTTCTATTAGGTCAATTCATACTTAGTTGACTCATTTTTTTCAGGGATGATTAATGGAGTGAGGGCTCTAGGGCTTTTTTGGTGATTTGCATTCATTCAACAAATATTTATTGAACATTTTACCATATGCTAGGAATTGCTGTAGGTAGTGGGATTCCAGTGGTGAATAAATCAAAGTCCCTTATCTCCAGGAATTTTAGTAGAGGGACACATAATAAACAAGTAAACAAATATGTTCTATGTCAGGCAATGGTAAGAGAAAGTTTAAAAAAAAGGTTAAAGGGAAAAAAAGAGCAATGGCAAATGGATATTTCTTTTAAAGGCTGGTCAAAGAGGCTGATAGAATCTGGTGATAACTAAGCAAAAACCTGAAAGAAGTGATGGAATCAGCTGTGTAATTATGCAGTGCAAAAATATTCCAGATAGCAGGACAGCAAGCATACAGGTCTTAAGATGGGAACATGCTTGGTCAAGAGGCCCAATGGTAGGCAGAATAATAGTACCCCAAAGCTGTCCATGTCCCAATTTCTGGAACTTGTGACACTGCTATATTTCAGACAAAATAACTTTGCAGATGGAATTAAAGTTCCAGACTTTAAAATAAAGAGATTATCTTGGACTGTCAAGGTGGGTCTCACATAATATCATGAACCTGAAAGGCAGAGAACTTCCTGGCTATAGAAAGAGAGATTTGGCAGAAAAGTAAACTAGAAAGTCTCCAAGTATGAAAAGAATACTATACATTGTTACTGGCTCAGAGGTATAAAGTCCCCTGAGCAAGGACCAGAAAGAACCCTCTGGAAGCTAAGGGCAAACCCTAGCTAGAGACCACAGGGAAAAAGGGACCTCAGTCCTACAAACATAGCACAAAATTCTGCCAAAAACCAGAGAAAACAGCTAAACCAACCCCATTTCTGATCTGCAGAACTGTGAGATAATAAATTTGTACTGTTTTAAAGTGCTAAATTTGTGGCAATTTGTGGTCATTTGCTTTGACAGCAATAGAAAACTAATTTAGACTACACCGGATTGAAACAGGTAGGAAGGGGTGCCTGGGTGGCTCAGTTAGTTGAGTGTCCGAATCTTGATCCTGGCTAAGGTCACCATTTCTGGGGTTGTGAGTTTAGGCCCCACATTGGGCTCCAGGCTGGGCCTGGAGCCTACTTAAAAAAGAAAAAAAAAAAAAAAAAAAAGAAGAAGAAGAATAGAAACAGGTAGGGAGTACAATAGGAGATGAAACAAGAGAGGTAGAGAGGATGGATTACGGGAAGAAGGGAAGCAAGAGGGTAGATATTGTGGGGCCTTCTAGACCACTGTAAGGCCTTTGTCTTTAATCACGGATGAAATGGGAGCCAGTGGGGGTTGGGGGTAGGTATAACATAATCAAACTTACATTATAAAAGGATCACTCTAAACTACTTTGCATAAGGGTATTGCAATAATTCACACAACAGTATAAACTAGGGAAATCATAAGGGTGATAAAAATAATCAGATTCTGGGTATGTTAGGTTGAAGCATATAAACTTGCCATTTGAGTGGCTCAAAAACAGTCCAAAATCAAAGGATGAGTCAAGGATTTGTTCATGGATGGCCTAAGGGGTACTGGAGAAAGAAAGGAGTCCTTGTTGACTCCAAAATCATTGGCCTAAACCAAGGGTACAAGAGTTGTATTGAGATAAACAGTGCAGAAGGGGCAAGTTTATTGAGGCTGAGGCGCAAGGGCAATTAAGGATTCATCTTGGGACATGTTATGTACATGAAACACCTATCAGACTCCAAGAATAGATGTTCATTAAGCTGTTAGTTATACAAGTCTGCTGTCTGAGCTGGAACTATTAATTAGGGAGTCCTCTCACAACAACGGTGTTCAAAGCCATGAGATCAAGGGTTCAAACATGCAGGAAATGAGTGTAAAGAAAGAAGAGTGGTGCTTCCTGGCTTACTCCTTTTCAAAAGTCTTTCCTAGGTCATTTTTCTTCTGACTTATAAATACAAATACATGAATAATTTCACAATCTGGAATATTTTTTAAATATTTAGTTATGTATTTAATGAATTATCTGCTGAAGGGACCCAGGCTGTCCCCAAATGTGCCACAATGGCATACTGATTATTTTGAATTAAAGTTATTTAAGAAATAACCAGTGCAAGAAGAACACTCTGACCCTCCTGTGTCTCCTGAAAGCGGGAAATAAGTCTTCCAAGTGAAAGGTATCCTCCCTGTACCAAGAGGTAAAGAGACATCCTTATCACCAAAGATAGGGAATTCAGGAAAAGAAGCTTATATAAACAAACCTTACTACTCTTACTAATTTACTAATGGGACCAAATTCTATTTAGAATTCCTTACTAATTGAAGCTTCTTTACATACATTCACTTTGTCCTGTCAACTACTCACAGATTTATGTTTCTTTGTCCAAAAAATATAGAAGCTTGGTCTTGACATGCCTTGGTTATTTCTTTAGGTCTCAATTTTATTATTGGGCCTCTGTGCACACATTATTAAACTTTGTTTTTTTTCTCCTATTAATCTGTCTCATGTCAATTTAATTTTTAGACCAGCTAGACGAACCTTAAAGGGTCAAGTTAATTTTTCCCTCTCCAACACTGCTTTAAAAATAATAAAATTGGGGGCGCCTGGGTGGCTCAGGGGGTTAAAGCCTCTGCCTTCGGCTCAGGTCATGATCTCAGGGTCCTGGGATCGAGCCCCGCATCGGGCTCTCTGCTCAGCAGGGAGCCTGCTTCCTCCTCTCTCTGCCTGCCTCTCTGCATACTCGCAATCTCTGTCTGTCAAATAAATAAAAAATAATAATAATAATAATAATAAAATTGAATAATATCTGTACTATTGAAGAAAATTCAAAATAAAGAGCCATCACTTAAATTCGGGACTTCTGTATTAAACACAGATCATAGTCAATTAACATAAACGACACACCCATATCAAAAGACAAGTGAATTATATTCCCTCAATAGCTGTTGCTCTGAGACATTTTCACATCCTATAATTATTTACATTTTTATATAACGTTCACGCTAAATATCTGGTCAGGAGTATTATTCTTTCATTTCAGTTCCTCAACACTATGAGAATTCAGTATTTACATGCTTCAGTTAAAAGCAAAAGCAAAACAAAAATTACCAACCTACCAACTTTGTTCTACTGTTTGCTTCCTTCCACACCTATTGCCCCCATTATGTTTCAGTTGTTGCTCATGATATATACAGAAGTCACAGCTAGTTTATTGTTCTCACCAACTTTCCTTCTGAGGAAAAAAAAAAAGTATTTGTGAGCACTTTAGACTAGTATAAAAACACACACACACACATAATATATAGTACATGTTACCTATATATATTTTATATATATGTGTGTGTGTAACAAATCTCTGTCATGAATCTCTCTCATTCTCTCACTCCCTCTCAAAGAAAGATAAAGCTTTTATTTATATGTGATATTATAAACATTTATATATATGTATTCATACATACAAAGTTTTTTTTTTTAATCACAAAAAAAGTTCCTGAAACGTTCCTACCAGTTAGAGAAAAAACTGACCTGCTACAATTATCTCCCTAAAGCACTCCTGTGCGCACAATTACAAAGTGTTTTTGCCAACCACATCACAAACAATTATTAATGTACTAACTTTAGTGCCATGTTTTGAGCTGCTCCTGGTCCAGGTGTGGAGTGGGAACATGTTCTTTATGGAAACATCTCATTAGATCATCTGCTGACAAAGCATATTTTTAAAGCGTACCCATAATCACTCTAATTAGGCCATCAAATGTCAGGACTTGCTGTGTGAATTTGATTAATTCTAGCCATCTCTGTGGTGCAACTGAGGAGTGACCCAACCTTAGAAACAATTTCCTTATGCTATGCCCTTTCCCCCTCTACCTGTCCATACTGAAAAATTGTAAGGAAAGTTTGCAATGCTGCCCTTATATGTCTTGAAACTTCCTTTCAGCTGGGAGCCCAATCACATCCAAACCCTTTTATATGCCTTCAATACTATTGCCTTTTTACCTTTTGGAGACACTGAATTTATAACACAACTTGGAATATGTAATATGTAAGGTAGATTGTTTACATATCTCTAACTTCTACTAGATTGTGAGTAACTTATTTGCCCTATTTTGGTTCTCTCTAACGGACAAACACAGTGTTCTCAATGCTCTAGCACAAATATTTGACAAGGTTATACAGAAGAGGGCATGTGAACACATCTGATCCTCCCTCCCCCATTCCTCCCCATCTCCACCACAAAGCAACTGACTGAATAGAACAAAGAAAACAAAAAACACGGGGATTTGTTTTCTTAATGAAAACATGCTTTATGTTGTTCACTAAGGGAACTTTTTAAAACTTAATTATCATCGTGCCTTTGAGGAAATACTATTGAATGGAGGTCACTGTGATGGTTATTCTTGGGTCTTGACTTGGCTAGACCATGGTGCCCAATTGTTGGGTCAAACAGTAGACTAGATGTTGCTGGAAAGGTATTTTGTAGATGTGATTGATATTTACAATCTGTGGGGGCGCCTGGGTGGCTCAGTGGGTTAAAGCCTCTGCCTTCAGCTCAGGTCATGGTCCCGTGCATCGGGCTCTCTGTGCAGCAGGGAGCCTGCTTCCCCCTCTCTCTCTGCCTGCCTCTCTGCCTACTTGTGATCTCTGTCTGTCAAATAAATAAATAAAATCTTTAAAAAAAATATTTAAATCTGCGGACTTTAAGTAAAGGAGATTACTCCATATAAGGTGGGTGGGCCTTAATCAGTTGAAGGCCTTATAAACAAAAGTTGAGGTTTCTGGGCGTAGAATAAATACTACTTCCTCAAGATCATAACAGAAAACCTACCAATAGATTTTGGACTCAAGACTGCAACTTCAACTCTTGCCTGAATTTTCAGCCTGCCAACTGGCTGCTCTACAGATTTCAGATTTACCAGCACCCACTATAGCATGAACCGATTCCTTAAAATAAATCTCTCTCTCCATAACGCATCTTATTGTTTCTGTTTCTCTGGAGAACCCTGACTAACATTGCATTTCAAAGTAGTTCTTTCTTTTATAATACTTCTGAACTTTTTGCTAATTGCGTATACCATATTCTTAATTTTGTTACATGGAATAAGGGTCGGCGTTTATATACTATTTACTAATAGAAGTCAGTTTCTCTGTTAGTACAAAGAACAGAAGAGTTGTGAAAGGAACTCAACGACAATAGCACATGTCCTGCCAAGCAGGTAAATTTTACACCAGAGGTTTCAAATATGAAGCTCTATTTGAGCCCAGATTGTGCCGCCTATCTAAATATTATACCCTATTCCCTAAGCTAGGAACATTTTCTTAAACTGGTTTATACAAATCAACAAATCTTAAGCAATTACCAATAAAGAGTCTGAGTAGTTTGATAGAAACATTTTCTTCTAAAAAAGATGTGCCACGTTTGGGGCATGGCTGGGGCAGGGAAGGAGGGTTTCAACAATTAATGCAACTTAAAATAGGGGGTTAGTGTACCCAGTCTCCATTGCCTCATTTATCAAGAGAGTTTGTGTTGTGACTCTTGGAAGTCAGTTTTATTGCATGATGTAATGGAGAAAATAATGAAGGTTACAAATTTTCTTTATGCTTATGTTTTCTTAACCACTGCCAGTTTATGGACATTTAAGAAGTTGAAGCAAAAAATGTAGATTTAGTTTCTTTTAATTTAGCCAAATGGTTAGGTCATAGAAATTTCTGAAGAAATTTATTAAAGTGTTTTTAGAATTAAAAAGTCTTAGATCCCACTTGGTAGACCTCCAATGGCCCTCAGAGGCTGCACACTTTTCCTCAACGTTACCTAATGGAACTCTCTCTGTCCACTATAAAAGCAAGGATTTGGTATTTCAATTTAAACTTGACGTGTGGATTGAGACGATGGTATTTGAAACTGTTCTTTTACAATGCTGAACTTCTCTGAGCTCAAAGGAATAATAGATTTTAAAAAGTTACACAGTTATTTAAGTGGAAAATAAGTCCTGATTATGAAAGCAAATCATAGATTTTGGTGACTGAGTGAGTCGTGTTCTCTATGACTCTGGGATACCACCACAAGATATGTGTGATTATAGACCCCCTGACCTATTATGGAGGCTCATTTTCAAAACACACACACACACACACACACACACACACACACACACACACGCGCGCGCGCGCGCGCGCGCGCGCGCGCTCTTGCCTTAAAACTTATTGTAAAACTACCATACCCATTAACACACAGTATTATTGAACATTGGAGTTAACTATGGAAAGGAATCAACTGTGAAAGGAAAAAAATACATATTAATGGGTAATTGTATCAGCTCTGCTTCTCTCTTTCAGCATCCTAAAAAGGGTCCTGCCTTGTAGACCAATTCTTCTGGGCTTTTGTCATAAGAATTAGGAAGAAAGATAGGTGGGGGAAAGATCTGAAGTACACATCCAGGGCTGGAGAAGAGTTAAGGCATGTTTTGAAAGACAAATGCATTCAAATAGCTATCTTATATGAGAACAGTGGAAGAGAGCAAAAAGAGATGTTTAAGATAATTGTTATTTATCTGCTTCACGGTGTGTGGGCTATGAAAATTTTTTAAGAGTTATTTCAAAATTAGGTTTCAGGTATTTACCTGTGTATTTGAATATGGCCCTGCTCTAAGACTGGACCAAGTGGATCACAGATTTATAAATATCACGCAAAATATTAATCTCAAGCTATAGAAATTTCTGGACAAATTCTTAGTAATGTTTGTGGCTACCTAGCTATTTTATGAAATTGTGGAGATAAAAGCCTTTATCAGTAAAATAATCTCAATCAGATTGTTAGATGTTTAGAACGATGAAAATACCCTCATATCTCCTAGAACAGTCCAGGGTGTAAATAACAATATTCTCTTTAAATCAACCAATAAGTAGCCATAGGTGACAATATAATTTTTTTAACAAATAAAACTTATTGTATTGCTTTTGGAATTGCCTGTTTATTAATGCTTAAAAAAATCACTTTGAATTGTAAATAAGTTATAATCACCAATATCAGTAATAAAAATAATACCGTAATTAAAAAAAAATTAAAATATGCAGAGAACAGGGTTGAAAACATGCTCCTAGGCCTAGAGGGTAGTGAAGAATCTGGTCAATCTACAGCTTGAACAATCAGTGCTTGAGAAATTTACATGTTTTAGCTGGAAAGAGTGAAAATTGGCTATCTTTTCACAAATAATTTTTAAAAGAAATGTCTTGTATTTTCCTGGTCTGAGGTATTGAAGTGCTTTCGCAAAACCTTAACATGGTGCCAATTTAAAAGGTTGGAAAGATGCTCCTTTTTTTCAGAATGTTAGAAATGTACCTTTCCACATCTGTATTTGCTCAAAGATGAAGCTTTGTATGGCGGAAGCTCTGGAGTAGGAACATCTCAGTAACGGAAAGCTTGGACTCTCAAAGTTTCACTCATTCGGCCAACATCCCTGGAGCCTCTCCTTTGTACAAGACACTGTACTCAGTGCCAGGCTGGAACACCGGTTAACAGGAAGCAGCCCCTGTTCTGAGGGAACTTCTGGCCTGGCCAGGGAACAGCCCAACTAGGAGTTCTAAAAAACAACCTGAAATATCACAGAGCAGCTACACAGTGGACGTGCCTCAAATTACCACACGAGGCTCAGTCCATAAATGCAAAGTCTCCCTTCCATCTGATACGGGTCGCCACCCCATCTCTCAAGAGCCCGAGCAGAACTAGGCCTAGAACTCGTGGCCAGAGGTTGTCAGGGGACAGGTTGGCAAGGAGAGACCAGAGGGTAAGAGGAGGCCCAAGAACGACCCCCGATGGCGATGCACCAGGTAGTGCGGGAGGCTGGCGGGGGTCAGCTCGGCCTCCCACGTGGATCTCCACCGAGGAGTGTAGGCCGAGGTTCTGTGGGCCTAGCCGTCGGACTGGAAGGGTCTACGCGCCGTTCAGCCCCGGTCTCAGGGGCGGGCTCTCGGCGAGGTCCCGCCCCTCCGGCTCCTCCCCTCCCACCCCCAAAGGCGCGCTAGCCTGTCCCGCGCGGCGCCAACCCTTTCCCGGGTCATCGCCCCTCCTCTCTTCCGGGCCGCGAGCCCCCCGCGCGTCTCCTCAGGGCTGTGCTCGCTCGCGCGCGCGCGCGCGCGCGCGCGTTCCCCTGCCTGCCCGCCCTCTCAGCGCGCGCTCCCTCGCCCGACGACGCGGGAGCCACACGCTCCGAACTAGGCTCGCTGCGCTCGCTGTCGCCGAGCGCCGGCCCGCTGAGGCGGCGCCCTCGGTTCCCGGCCCGGAGACGGTCGGGACCGCCAAATCTGCGACCCCAGGGCGTCGGCGGCGGCGGTGAGGAGACCGGGCCGGGGGGAGGCGGACATGGTGGAACTGAGGGCACCGGGAGGAGGGTGGTCCCGGCGCCCCTGAGGCCACGTCGAAAGCTCGCGGCAGGCGGCGCGCCGGGGAAGGGGGAGGAGTGTGGGATCCAACCGGGTTGCATCGGCCCCGGCCCGGGAAGAAGGAAGGATTATGGACCGAGAGAGGTGACCTGAGAGGGTTTCCGCGGGACTTCGGTGGGTTGGGGACGGAGGAGAGGCCGCCACAAGGCTCCTGCCACGTTTACACCGCGCGTTACCCTCCGCTCGCGGTGGGCGACAGCCTTGCGCCTACCCACCCGCCTTCCGCGTCGGTGTGTTTTCTGGAGCCGGGGACCCGGCTTGCTGTCCGGGGTGGGGGGGGGAGTGTCACGCCCGAGGGGACCCCCGTCTTGGAACCCGGGACCACCCGGAGACTGGAATCGGCCCGGTGGCAGCGGACGGGCGGGCGAACGGGAAGGCGCACCCTGCGAGGGAGGCTGTTTGGGGGGAGGAGGGAAATGGGGCTCCACGGCCCTTCCCCCTTAACTCGGGGAAAACCGCGATTGCAGAAGTTGGACGCGCTTGCAGGCCGTTCTTTCCAGAGTGGGTGGAGATGTTTGATGCCTACTCACCTAGCACTCTCAGAACCCAAGCGTGAGTGCTTAGCAGCAGGTTTTGATGGTTTACAAAGTCCAAGTCTCGGCCCCGTGGGAAATCCCGTCTCCTCAGCGTCCGGAGAGCCCGCTTTGTAACGCCCGTGAGGCTGGTCCGGGGCTCCTCAGCCTCACGGCCAGGATCCCCGCTTCCTCAACCTTGGGAACGTCTATCAGAAATATTTGTGTCTAGAAACGGTTGCGATTAGCCCTTCGTTACAACACAGGGAAAAGTACAAAGTTATAAACTCCTGGAAGGTTGGGCTTGGTTTTCCTTTGGGTTTTACGCACGCCGCTGTGAGCAGAGGAGCCTGTGGAACAAAGTAGAACTTGAGGAGCCGCCGCCGCGGTGACTACGTCCCAGGATGACGTCACCGTGCGATATTTAAAATGGGAGCTTTTCGCTCCGAGTGTGGGTGGAGGAATTGTGGCTACTTACTCAAGACGCCCGAGGTCTTATTGGCCCAGCTCGCTTCTAGTTTCTCCCTCTCAGACTTTATAACTCCCTCTTTTACCTTTCCACACTCTCAGAATTCTAACTGGTGGGAGTGGGTTAATTTTTCTGCTATTCCAGGCATCATTCCTTCAAACCGAAAAAAAAAGTAATTCCATATGACTCATCTTGTGTTACAAGCAATAGAAACCACTAAGTGGTTCTTTCCTCCCTTTCTTTTATTTTTTGATATGAAACAGATCAAAACAAAAAGGAAAACAAAACCCTAAACTCAGATATGTAGAGCACCGTAGACAAATTAAATGAATGAGAATGATGCAGTTAAGGATTCAGTACTCTTCTTTAGTGTTGTTCCTTGTTTTCTTTGGGGAGATGGAAGCTAATGTTGTTCCATCAGCAAGCAACTTTCCATCCCATACCGTTTATTAAATTGCAGTGGGCTTTCTTTTCCATTATAACGGGGTAGGATATAAATATGGCTTTATAAAGTGGAAATGGCTCAACATTTCTCTTAGGAGGATGCCTCATAGCAATTGTGGAAGACTGGGGTTGTATGTACCTCTGCAACTCTTATATGCAACCCAGTTCCTCTTGTCTGGTAGCTGGCCAGAGAAGGTGGATTTGGCATTCTAGGGTTCCAGGAGGGAGGTTTGGGTGTCTTCCCATCGCAGATCAGAGTGGGTATGGCTGCCAGCACACCTCTCAGATGACTGTAGAATTTATTTCACAGTGAGATCCCTTGTTTGAATTTGCACAAGGAGTTAAGGAATCATTAGAAGAGACTTTAAGAGGTTTGAAAAAACAAATGTGTGAGAAAACAACTATCAGCTAGATTAGTTGGTTTTTATACTAAACATAGCAGAAGCTGTATGTCTTTGATAATTGGCTCTGGAAAGGATGATATTGCTTAGTAAATGTAGCATCTGAACAATTCCCAAGTTACTTAAAGCAGCCAAATGAATGAGCTCATCACATAAAGACAGAATATACATCGAAACAATCCCAGGATAAGGTTTTTGCCTTTATGGATTAATTAATGGTAAGTCAGATCTGCCATTTAAAGAGTCTTGAGGCAGTTCCACAATGCAGCTATATCTCTGATTATTTCTTTTGGTTTGATTTTTCTGTGGATGACCCTGAATTTCTACTCTTAAATGTTTTGATAGAGGCACTGTCTTGGGGCATATCTTCTAGGTAAATATATCTCTGTTCTTGAAAGAATGTTTATAGAAGAAACTCAGTGCTGCATTTTTTTTTCTTTATGTGTAACAGCTTTATTATTCAAATAGGATTCACATAGCATACAATTTACACATTTAAAATCTACAGTTCATTAGTTTTAGTATATTCACAAAGTTGCGTAGCCATCACCACAGTTAATTTTAGGGTATTTTCCTCACCCTAAAAAGAAGCCCTGTGTTCATTGATGTCTCTCCTTTCCTGCCCCTAGGCCCTAACCTACTTCCGGTTTTTGCCTGTTCTGGAAAACTCATATAAATGGAATCATACAATATTTGGTCTTTTGTAACTGGTTTCTTTCCCTTAACATGGTGCATTTAAGATTCACCTCTGTTGTCGCACCTATCAGTACATCATTCCTCTTTGTTGCTGAAGAATATTCCATTGCATGTATATACCACATTTATCTGTTCGTCAGTTGACAAATGTCAGTGTCCATCAGTTGTATATTGAATTTCTTCTACTTTTTGGCTGTTATGAATAATGCTGTGGACACTTGTGTACATGTTTTTGTGTAGAAAAATGTTTTCATTTCTTTTGGGTATGTGGCTATGAGTGTAGAATTGATTGGTCTTTTAGTAACTCAAACTTTTTTTAGGAATTACCACTGTTTTCTATAATAGCTATACAATATTGTGTTTTAAAATTCAAATTATTTCACAAAATTTTAAACTTAAATTATTGTAGCTAAACATTGACATATTTAGAAAAAGTATATAATGGTATCATTGTAGTGCTTCTCTTTGAGTGATAGCTCTGATTTTATTTTAGCCAACCAGGAGCATTTTGGTGTGCCCTCTTTACTGAACTTCTTCACAAAGCTAAGTGATAAGGTTCTTAGACAGTATTATAATAAGGTCTTTATGGCCTAAATTAGTGATTATTTGTTCCTTTTTCCAGATATGAGCCATTGAGACACAAGATAAAATTGAAAGAAGGGAGCTATGAAGGAGGGATATTTTGCAGAGCTTTATCTTCCAGTTTTTGTGTTTTGGTTTTTTAAGAAAAACTGTTTTTCTTTGCAGGGAAAGATGAAGAACGAAATTGCTGCTGTTGTCTTCTTTTTCACAAGGCTAGTTCGAAAACATGACAAGTTGAAAAAAGAGGCAGTTGAGAGGTTTGCTGAGAAATTGACTCTTATACTTCAAGAAAAATATAAAAATCACTGGTATCCAGAAAAACCATCAAAAGGACAGGCCTACAGGTAAAGGATTAGATTGGACAGTTAGATTGGACTAATAGGCTGATAGCTCCTGAAAATGAGTGCAAGGCCAGAGGACTAAAGGGTGTCCAGTCCATTTCTTTCACAGTTTCACTACAACATACAGAATTCTGGGGTGTCTTTGGTATTTTCTTTCCTTACGCATTTTAAAATAGAAACATTTGTTGATGGAGCCCCACTACCTAGACTTGGGATCACAATATTGTCAGCCCGTGGGAGTTTGTCTTGTGGTTGTAGTTTGGCTTCTGACTGAATGCATTTCTTTATGTATCACAGGTACTTGAGGGTTTTCACAGTTCTAGAGGACCCCTAAAACTTACCCATGAATGGGCATGGCAAGAGTTGAAAGAAATGAGTCTCTGTTTTTATAAATAGATTACATGTTATATGTTTTTGGAAAAAGTAAATTTTATGGCAAACAAGAACTAAGAATATTAGAAACCTAATGCATTGTTGACACAGAAATAATTTCATTTATACTATACGTAATTCTTTATGGTAGAAGCCACCGTAACTCTTTTCTTGATGAAGGTAACTTATTACAACCTACAAGTGGTAAATATTAGCTCTGCGATTTGAGCTCAGGTCTAACTAACTGACCCTGAATTCTTATGGGCTTCTGCACACCACAGTTTGACCACTGCCCTGTCTCTGAGAGGGTAAGTAACTCTCACTAGCAGCTGTCTTTTTGTACTATGGTTTATAAGTTACATTTATAGCTTAGAGTAAAGAAGAACAGGCTCCTGCAAAACATGTTCTGGCATGCTCATTCCCTAGTATTTATGTGATCACTGTGTTGAGAGCCTGGGTTCTGCTAAATAACTCAGCTGTCAAACCTTGCCCCATTTGTGGAGGTGGCCACCCAAAAAAATGAATGTAAAACAGTTGTGACTAAAGAAATTCTTTTATTTATGCATATTGTTGCCCCCAAGTTTTCTTCTCAATCAGCATTTCTGTGCTTTGATGTAAAAAGGACTTCCTTTCGGTCACTTAGCTCTTACAAGTGCAAGATTATTCAGGGAGTCTACAAAGGAAGTGAAAATATGTGTTTAGTTCTCATATGCTAAAAGCCACAGGTGAGCATGTTTTCTATTGAAAACAAAAGTTAAAGTTATTGATGTATTTTTCTCTTCATTTTTATCCAAGGATGTTTCCTAGTAGATTGGAAAATGTGATGAATTAAAGTAGAAATGTGGATGTTCCATATAAAGCAGAATCAAGTTATTTTTTTATCTCTTTAGTTGATTCTCTTAATTTTTTTCCTGCACATTTTTATTTTTGATAGAGTGAACAGCTTTGGTGAGTTAGAGCTATTGAGGCTTTTCACACTGATGTAATTGACATTGGACAAAGGCTTCTGGAAGTGCCAAACCAACTTTTTACTATTACTGAGAAAAGAAGACACTGTCAAGTAAATGCTTAAAGGTCAGACAGTGTACAGTTTCGTTTCCATTAATTCTAAAAACTTGAGGAAAAAAATTAGCTAAACAGGATTAAATTGGCATATGATCAGAAATATCATTATTGAGTCATTTTGAAGCTGTCTTTGAAGTAGAAAGCTATTAGACTTAATGGTGGGTTGTTACTGTTATAAAAGTGAATAGAATATAGGATTAGCCAGAGTGAGACTCTTGAATCCATGGAGTAAGTTGGAAGTGTTCTTTTTCTTCTAAAGTGTTTATAAGTTAAAATTGTTTCTTCACAATATCTACAAATAAGGGCAATTTGGCAATATTATCAAGATGTGTAAAAATATTCCTACTCTTTGAGCATTAAGTTTCTAAATATCTATTCTAGAAGTATAATCAGAAATGCAGATAAATATCTATGAATATGGATGTTTCTTACACTTTATAATTGCAAAAAAATTGGAAAGAACTGTCAACATTAAGTAAATGATAGACTATTTTTATGCAGCTTTTAAAATCCTGTTTTTGAAGACTGCTTAATGGATAAGTAGTCACAGTATATAGAGTTAAAAAAACAGCACAAAAATGTATAAGATAAGCAAATGAAGCAGAGTCTCTAAGCATCTTTATTTACATACATATTTTTTTTTCTTTTTTTTTTTAACAGAGAGAGAGAGAGAGATCACAAGTAGGCAGAGAAGCAGGCAGAGAGAGAGGGGGAAGCAGGCTCCCTGCTGTGCAGAGAGCCTGATGTGGGGCTCGATCCCAGGACCCTGAGATCATGACCTGAGCTGAAGGTAGAGGCTTAACCCACTGAGCCACCCAGGCGCCCCTACATACATATTTTTTAAGCTTTGAGACTACATCACCCTTATTTTAGATAACAAAAACATGTACTTCTAAAAATCTATCTCCTTACCTTTAACTGCTTTTGATCCTGGGGCATATGGGACTTTTGAATCAACTTACACAACACTAGAATTTGTAAACATAGACCATCTCAAAGAATGGGACAAATGGCATCTTACATGCTGTAAAATAATTTTTTTACTCTGAATTGCTTACTTGTTAGTGGTCATGATAAGATTAGCACAGACAAAATAGGATATTTAATGAAATAGACTTTGGATTCCAGTGGTCCAGATAGTCACCACTTTATAGTTGTGAAGTTAGGCAACTCTGCTTCCTTACTTTCTTACAATGGGGAAATGATATGTAAATTATAGGATAATTGTTAAAATAAAAAGTTAATACATGTAAAGCACTTAAGAAACTGTCCATTGTGGGGCACCTGGGTGGCTCAGTGGGTTAAAGCCTCTGCCTTCTGCTCGGGTCATGATCCCAGAGTCCTGGGATCGAGTCCCACATCGGGCTCTCTGCTCAGCGGGGAACCTGCTTCCCTTCCTCTCTCTTCTGCCTACTTGTGATCTCTGTCAAAAAAATAAATAAAATCTTAAAAAAAAAAAGTTTAAGAAACTGTCCATTGTGTAGTAAACCTTCAGAAAGAGTTATTATTACTATTTAGAAATATGTATTAGCTGTTACTTACTGAGAACTTTTTCACTGTTCTAAATGAGAATTGAAATCAATAATAAAATTTAAAAAAAATTTTAAACAGCATGTTCTATTGATGTCATTGTATTTAATGTTATAATTACTATTTGTCAATAAACTTGTGTTGTCCATATTTGAGAGCTTTGCATCTGAGGAGAGGGTGAAACCACTTAATCTAAATTCACCCAATAAATGAGAAGTAGGATTAGTACTAAAACCTGGGTACTTTTGATTGGTTTCGTAATTGTAGAAGCAGTAAATACTTCTATTGTAGCCACCATTTTTGTACATAGGCAAAATGCTTACTTTAACATATACTTTTGCATTCATTCTGGGATTAGGTAGATTCCATTAGGTAGATTTGGTATTTCTTAGGTTTAAAAAATGGAACAGAGGTTCTATTGGTTTAGGTATTTTATTTTTTCCCAACTATTTTAATGACTTTTTTTTTTAATTAAAAAAAACTCTTTGGTAACAAATAAGCCAGTAACACTTTGGATTTATTTTAATCATAACTATGTGATAAGAATGGTTCTGTGTCTTGGACTGATTCTATATTTATAGAACAATTATAAGTGAGGCTAAGGACACCTTTTTTTTTTTTTTTTTTTTTAGATTTTACTTATTTATTTGACAGAGAGAGATCACAAGTAGGCAGAGAAGGGGGGAAGCAGGCTCCCCGTGAGCAAAGAGCCCAATGCGGGACTCAATCCCAGAACCCTGAGATCATGACCTGAGCCGAAGGCAGAGGCTTAACCCACTGAGCCACCCAGGCGCCCCAATAAGGACACCTTTCTTAACACTATCTGGGATTTATAAGTAAGGAAATGGCCAAAACATCACAAGAATTTCAAAATATTTCAAACATTGTTTAAGGTCTTTTGTTAGTTAGGTTTTGTTATAGTAACTTGGCCTATTAATACTTCTACCTTTAGAGCTCTGGGTAATTTCATGCAGCTTTAATGCTCATTGGTCTGTTAATATACATGTGAGATTGAGTAGTTTCTGGCTAAAATGATGCAAAGCCAGTTCTTATGATTTCCCTGGGCTCAGATGAATGCCCTCTCTTTCACCAGGCTGAGTAGTCTTACTGATGATGCTGCCTCTTTGCCTTCAGTTCACATTTATTATCTATTTAGGATAGATATGCCCCTGGGTTCTCCATCAGGGTTTATTTGTCTTAAATTCACATTGGCAATATTAATAATATAACATGGTTTATGATTAAGATTCAGTTAAAGCTGTTAAAATTACTCTACTTCGTTGCAGATGCATTCGTGTCAATAAGTTTCAGAGAGTTGATCCTGATGTCCTGAAAGCCTGTGAGAACAGCTGCATCTTGTACAGTGATCTAGGCTTACCAAAGGAACTCACTCTGTGGGTGGATCCATGTGAGGTGTGCTGTCGGTGAGTTCTTGAGTGTGCCAGCTGAACTGATTACCATGCTGGAACTGATTTTATGAAATTCTCTCAGTTACTGCCTGCTTGTGTGTCTTTGTGGCCAGAAGCTGTTGTTTGGGCTTTTGTAGTTGTGAATTTTGTAATCTGAAGGTGAAAGACTGGTTACATTCCTTTTTTACAGCTAAAGAAACTTAAAAACTTAATTGGGTAGGGTTTTTCTAGGGCTCTGCCAAGAAGCTTTTTATAGACCAAGAAGCAGAAATTAGACACCTAGACTTCTGTAGGTCAATTATTATCTCTCGGTGGTGCACTTGTCTTTCTCCTCTTCAAGTTGGGAAAGAAGTTAAGCCTAAATAGTAATGGATAATAACTTTTGCTTGGTTTTTGTTTGTTTCTATTCTTGCCTCCCTCCCCTTTTTGACTTTTAAGTGACCAAGTATTTTCATGGTCTTGTTTTTATAATGGAGATTATTTCTCATCTCCTAATGAGCAGAATTGTAAAAGGGGAGTGTTAGGTATGATATCTAATTGAATTCCATTCATTCTAAAAAACATTCATTGTGGTATAGGCATTCTTAGTTGTGGGGTTTTAAAAAATGAAAGGACATTTTGCTGTTAGATGTCCAAAGTATAATAAAGGAGAAGAAAGAATAAGCAGATTACAGCAGGGTGATTTATGCTGTGATAGAAATATGTACAAAATGTAGTGGTTGGTGGCACAAAGGAGAAAGTTACTGCTTCTGCTGGGAATTAGGAAAGACTACCAAGTGGGGTGATGCTAGAGCTGGATGGGGAAGGATGCAGTTGATTGGATGACAAGGTGGGAAAGACCTTGCAGGAAGAATAGGATGAAAAATAGATGAATGGAATCCCCTGCAAGTGATTTCCTACAGCTGTTCCTTTAGGGTATTTCTTTTTGGTTTTTAAGTACATTTCACCTGTTGAATACAGTAGAGATGCTTTTGATGCAATCCTAGTATATTTCAAAGGTGGTCATAGCCTTTGACCTGATCTCCAACAGTAAAAGTAGAGGTGATGATATGTCATGACAAAAATACATAGTAATTCTTCCATTGAATTATTCTGGATCACCTTGGAGCTTCTTGGTATAAGCTGTTTGTGTAAGATTCTTGCTTTGGGAAACTGAGGTGCTAGATTAGTCAGCACTTCTTTCTCAGTTAGAAAAAAGAAGAGCCAAGACATCTCAATTTTGGTCCAAGAACGTCAAACATTTTTAGATTCTGGGACTAATGTAGGACTAAGGTCATACTTCACAGACTTTGGCCACTGAACACCTACTGAAGACCTCAGTATATAAGCAATAGCTATCACAAAGTTACTATATTGAATTGCTTACTTTTTTATTAGGCCTGCACTTAGATCCTGACTCACTGTTATTTAACACACAGTTCTTTAAGTTAGTTACGTAGTTTTTCAGCCATAAAAAATTACAAGTAGTGCTTGAAAGGGGCTTTTTCATGTAGTTATAAAGCTACTGAAAGAATATCATGTAGTGGGGCAGTTGGGTGGCTCAGTCAGTTAAGTGCCTGCCTTCAGCTCGGGTCATGATCCCAGAGTCCTGGGATCAAGCCCCAAATTGGGCTCTCTGCTCAGTGGAGAGCCTGCTTCTTTCTCTCCTTCTGCCCGCCTCTCTACTTGTGTTCTCTCTCTATGTCTCTGTCAAATAAATAAATAAAATCTTTAAAATATATATATATATATATCATATAGTCTTATGTGGAGGCAGGAGCAAAAAAAGCTAAAGAGTTGGCAAAATGTGTTATCATCCAGTCAAATAATGAGTATTTAATATGATGATCTTAAATCATTATGAATTGTTTCTATGTTCAAAGATGCTTAAGAAGTTGGGTAATTGTATAAACATTTTGGACATATTTATTTGAAATGGCTTAAACTAAATCTTGGCACTTGAAGATAGAAACTTTAGTTAAATAGACCTTCTACTTAGGTGGATGCTTCATTACTTTAATGATTCCAGATAATGAAAAATTATTGTGTTTTCATCATATTGATATAGGAAAATCTTTGCATTCAGTACCTCTTAATAATTTTACATAAAATTAAAATTTTGGCGAAAATTGGCTGCGATGTGATAATTTTCACAGCTCAGAGAAATCACCTTCAGAATGTGGGGAACTCATTCTGTGATAATAGAACTCCAAAGAAAGAAAGGCATCCTAGCAATTGAGTAGAGGTAATTGTTAAGTTAACAGAGGAGATTGCAGTATTGATTAGTGCTTTGGGACCAAAACTGTAAAGATAAATACTCTGAAAATTAAAATAAAGCTGATATAGCAGTTACATAATTGAACAAATATCTGAGAGTCATTCATAATAACTTACTGGTACACTAGAGACTAAGCTTATAAAAAAAATTGAAATGCACTCAAGGGAACATTCTTCATAGTATCATTGAGTTATTCCATCAGGATAAAATATTTGAAGTGTACAAAGAGTGTTATGTAGTTAGAAAGGTTATCATTTAGTGAACTATGTGAGGAGATACGGAATAGATAATAAATACATTCTTCCCATAAAGAGAATGCCTGAGATAGGGTCTCACCTTTCTTATCTGTCCAACATATTGTATACCTTTTTTTTGGAATTTCTAGAATTCTTTTCCTGATATAGAGCATTAGATACTATTGATTTGTTTCAAATTAACTAAATTGGACTTAATGTTTTAGCAGTGTGTAGTTGAAAAATGCAGTTTAAATGTTGTCCATTACTAATTCTAAGACATTAACTGCACACACTGTTACAGTAATACAGTAAACCACTTCATTTACCATGAAAAGAATATTCATACCAAAATACTAGAAAGGGAAAGATGCAGAACCTAATTGAACTTGCATGTCAAAGAAATCTGAGTTAATAAAGCTTGACCTTCAATCATAGATGTCTGTCCTTGATGTAGGTTTCTGTTCTACAAAGGTAGGGATTTTTCTCAAATTGCCTACCTTTCTGTTTTACTTGAATTTTGACTCTATTAATGAGCAAAATTGAAGGTAGGCCTAAACCCATTGTTAATATTGCTGACTTTATTAACATGTGAATTAACCTTTGTATTGAAATTTGTTGAGTCTTTAAACTGAGGGCAGGATGAAGTGGTATGTTTCCATTGCTAAAACTCTGTGCTAAGTAAATTTGAAATTATAGTACAGGAGTTCTGTGTTGTGAAGAACTTGCCTAACTGCTCAGTCATCTTATACTAGGAAGAATCGCTAGCTGAAGACAAACCAATATCCAGCCAGTTCCAGCTCTCTTGCCTAGCAGATAGGAAACTGTGGCCTAGAGACATTAAATGACTTGCCCCTTGTCACAGAGCTAGTTAGTGGGAGAGCCAGAACCAGAAAGATGTTCAGTGTTCTTTCTACCGTCTGTAGCAATTCCTTTTGTGAGATAAACTGAAAAAGAATAGAAAAGGGAGTTATGTCCCGTATTTAGGTAGCATTTATGGCCCCATTCAGCCTGTGTGAGAGTGGAAGACAGCACAACTATATAAAGAAGTAGAACTCACCTGTGAGGCTACATGATTTCCATAAAACTTTTAAAGGCTTTATTACAGTTTGGCCTTTTACTTTATTATACATACCCTGATACAGAAATAATTTGAGACAAGACTTACTTCAAAATTAAATTAATTGACATAGTTATTATGTCTCTTTTCTCTGCTTTTCTTTTAAGGTTGTTTTGGTGGTTTTTTTAAGCTTAAAATCATGTTCTCTAACTTCAATTACATATTGCGTAAGAACTAGTTAACAGTTCATTTCTTGGGGTGCCTGGGTGGCTCAGTCATTAAGTGTCTGCCTTCAGCTTGGTTCATGATCCCAGAGTCCTGGGATTGAGCCCCACATCAGGCTCTCTGCTCAGCAGGAAGCCTGCTTCTCCCTCTCCTACTCCCTTGCTTGTGTTCCCTCTCCTGCTGCTTCTCTCTCTGTCAAAAAAATAAATAAATAAAATTAAAAATCTTAAAAAATCAATTCATTTCTTTTGTCCTAACTAGAAATTATTTCATGGTGTTTATGTTGTGCAGTCTATCCAAATAGATTTGTGGGTTTCTCCTATTCTCCAAATGAAAACTAGTTTTATGGGGCACCTGAGTGACTCAGTTGGTTAAGTGTCCAGCTCTTGATTTCAGCTCAGGTCGTGATCTATGCGTCATGAGGTCAAGCCTGCACTGGGCTGTACGCTGAGCATGGAGCCTATTTAAGATTCTCTCTTTCCTTCTCCCCTGCCTCCCCTACCCCCCTTCCCCATTTGCCCCATGTGCTCTTTTGCACACGTGCTTGCATGCTCTCTCTTTCTCTCTCTCAGAGAAAAAAAAAGTACTACTGGTTTTACTATTCATTATGCTATCTTCCCTCATTGCATAATTTATTTTCCTTTTTCTTTTAGTAGCCAACAGCCAAAGTTACATATTCTAACAATTATTTTTCTAGCTCAAGTCTCTAAAAGTATTTTGGCACGATTAAAAAGCTCATTTTACTTTTTAAAAACAAAAATCAAGATGAGAAGTGGGCAGTTTTCCTAGCATGAGATAAGCAATATAATTCAAGTAAAACCCCTTTGTTTTCAACACTTGTTTTTCAGTTGCCTCAGTTCTCATTTTTGTCAGTGTGGATACAGGCAACCAGGTCCCTTTTTTATTTAATCATGGAGGTCAAAGGAAATGACTCGTTGATTTATGACTTGAATTACTAGCATCTACATTACAGTGGTTAGTTAAAAACACATGAGAAATTTTTACTGTACAATCAGTTTAATGATACATAAAAAATGTAAACTGAATTTCTCTTTGGTGTTTTAAACAACTATTTTTGTTAAAATAGGAAAGTAGGAAAGAAAATTGGGAAAGAGAATGGAATCATTTTTATTTGTACTTAAATAAGGCAGGTGTAGAAAGTCGTGGTCTGCCTATTGGCATGGATTTGTGTTAAGATACTATATATGTCGGGTTATGTTCTGGGAGGGTTCCTTCTTTGCTTTGGACCAATGGCATGTCCAAGCCTGTTTGTTTTTATGGACAATTTCTTGCTTTTGTTGATGGTACTTAAAGGTTTATGAGTTTGTTTGTTTTTTTAATCCTTAGGTATGGAGAGAAAAACAATGCATTCATTGTTGCCAGCTTTGAAAATGAGGATGAGAACAAGGATGAAATCTCCAAGAAAGTTACCAGGGCCCTTGATAAGGTTACCTCTGATTATCATTCAGGATCCTCTTCTTCAGATGAAGAAACAAGTAAGGAAGTAGAAGTGAAACCCAGTTCCATGACTACGACCCCAAGCCCTGTGTACCAGGTAACCATGGAATGGCTTTCTATTAAAAGTTGTGAGCAGGGCTTGCCAGGTCATTCTAGGTAGTCCTGCTCATGTTGCCCAGGATTTCTGATTTGAGATTTTGAATGCCAATTCTCTTCCATATAAAAGGAAGCTGTTCTTTAGAGATGTAAATGGGCATCCTGAGTCACTTTATCAAGGGTCTGCTTTTACTACTCAGTTAAGTAGGATAAATACATTTTATTTATTTATAATAAATATATTTTAAAAAGTATGGGAAAGACTAGAAAAAGTCATGATGATGATACATTCCTGATATTTTTAAATCTTTATTGTATTAAAAAGTAGGTATTGAGGGGCTCCTGGGTGGCTCAGTGGGTTTAAGCCTCTGCCTTTGGCTCAGGTCTTAATTTCAGGGTCCTGGGATCAAGTCCCACATCAGGCTCCCTGCTTAGCAGAGAGGCCTGCCTCTCTGCCTACTTGTGGTCTCTGTCAAATTAATAAAATCTTAAAAAAAAAAAAAAAGATTCACATTAAAAAAAAAAAGTAGGTATTCAATTTTTGTAGTCTTCGACACTATTAATTCATACCATTGGAGTTAACTTTCTTTTCTCCATGATTAAAAAGAAGCTTCACTGAATTATATATGAGTTAATTTTTCACTCAAGTTAAAACATTATCTCCTTTACTTCAACAGTTGATGAGTTAGATAGCAACCATGCTTACAAATTTGTCCACTTATTTATTATCTATACCCCACATACCAAAGAATATTTAATATACTTTTAAAAATTCTTAATACAATATTCCTCTTTGGCAGAGAAGATAAGTCAAAAAAATGAAAGAAATCTTTTTTTTTTTTTTTTTAAGATTTTATTTATTTATTTGACAGAGAGAGATCACAAGTAGGCAGAGAGGCAGGCAGAGAGAGGGTGGGGAAGCAGGCTCCCTGCGATGCGGGGCTCAATCCCAGGACTCTGGGATCATGACCTGAGCCGAAAGCAGAGGCTTTAACCCACTGAGCCACCCAGGCGCCCCTGAAAGAAATCTTTTGAGTTGAGCCTTATTCCGTGCATGTACTTTTTTCTAATTTTGAGTATATTTTAAAATATATCTCTTTTTATTAATTTGGCCTTATTTAGACATACTGAAACATAACAGGTTCAAGGTAGGGTTGGATTTGGGCTATAATAATTTAAACCTTGGGGCGCCTGGGTGGCTCAGTTAAGCGTCTGCCTTTAACTCAGGTCATGATCCCTGGGATCGGCCTGCACTGGGCTCCCTGCTCGGTGGGAAGCCTGCTTCTCCTTCTTCTACTCCCCCTGCTTCTGTTCCCTCTCTCGCTGTGTCTCTCTCTGTCAAAAATATAAATAAAAACTTAATAATAATAATAATTTAAACCTTAATGAGTAAAAAATGAGAGTTTTGAGTATGAGAAACTAAATCTTTATATTCACCATACATTTATATAATGAACATGTTTTCAGTATAACTTAACTTTTCATTTCTCTCTTTTTTTCATTTGTTGTATTATCTTTTTAGGCTTATGAGGAAGATTAGTCTGAGGATTATCATTTTTAGGAATATATGTGTATATATATGCATATTGTAAGATAGCAAGCACTTGCTGTAAACAACTTCAAACAGTGTAAAAGAGCATAATAGTAACCAAATCCTCCCTCACCACTCCCCAACCACTAGTCCTGTCCTGTACATTTCCATGGACGTACTCATTACCAGATATTTTTGTATTCTTCCTAAGAGAGTCTCTATATAGATAAGTAAACTTTGTATATTTGTATTTCAGGGATCATTTTTAAGACTTTTGTCATAAATTTTGGGCTTTTTTTCTCTCTGCATGATGTGTTATAAACTCTAAATTACTGTTGTTAAATTGCCTGTAATTCGTTCACATGTTGCAATTTTATCTCAGAATTTTATTGTTACTCAACAAAGCAAGAAGGTAAATCTCAAACTGAATTGATTGCTGCTGATATTTTACAAGTAAATTGACCTTTAATTTTTAGATTTTCCTTTTAAATTGTATTTATTTCCCCCCATGTTGAGAAACTGTTAGGACAAAATTATAACAAAGGCATGGAAATTGAAATGTCTTTTGTGTGCTTTTAAAATAAAACATTTTTCCTTGACATTATATTCACTAACAAAACATTTTTTGACAGAAAAGCATGGCTGTTAAAAGCCATCGTGTAGGGGCGCCTGGGTGGCTCAGTGGGTTAAGCCTCTGCCTTCAGCTCAGGTCATGATCTCAGGGTCCTGGGATCGAGCCCCGCATCAGGCTCTCTGCTTAGCAGGGAGCCTGCTTCCTCCTCTCTCTCTGCCTGCTTGTGATCTCTCTCTGTCAACTAAATAAATAAAATCTTAAAAAAAAAAAAAAAAGCCATCGTGTAGAATGCTAGTGCAAGTGGCCCACTTTAATGTTTTCTTCCTATCCATGTTTTCATCTTGAACCTAGCATTACTAAAAGGCTTAAAAAGGGGCTTATCAAAGTAAGGATACAAAGTTCCTAGCTTGTGATCTTTGTTCTCTTAGGAGTCTGTTTTTTCAAAGGTATCCCCAGAGATTACTAATTAAGAAGTGAAGTTTGTCATTTTTCCCCAAATTGATCTATAGATTCAACTACATATCAATCAAAATCCCAACAAGGTTTTTCTAGAAAGTGACAAATTGATTCTAAAATTTATAAAAAGGAGAATCAAGTTAGAGGCCTTATACTTATATAAAGCTATTATGTCTATCAAGACAGTGTGGTAAAGATTTACGATTTTATTTATTTATTTGACAGAGAGACAAAGCGAGAGAGGGCAAGCAGGGGGAGTGGGAGCAGGAGAAGCAGGCTTCCTGCTGAGCAAGAAGCCCAATGCAGGGCTTGATCCCAGATCTCTGGAGAGCAGAGTCTTAACAAATGAGCCACCCAGGCACCCCCAGTGTAGTAAAGATTTAAAGACACAAATATATTAATGGAACAAAATAGCGCAGAAACAGACCTACATATGTAGTCTTTTTTTTTTTTTTTTTTTTAAAGGAAAGTCTCAAAGCAGTTCAATAGGGAAAGTCTTCAAGAATTGGTACTAATACAATTGGATACTCTATACAGGAAAAGAATCAAACCTAACTGCTACTTGACAGCATACACAAAAAATTTAATTTGAGATGGGTCATAGACCTAAACATAAAAGCTAACTCTGACACTTTCAGAAAATATTGAGAGATAGCTTTATTACTTGAGATAAACTAAGATTTCTTCCAGGGGATACAAAAAACACAAGAAAAGAACTTGATAAATTTGACTTCATCAAAATTTAAAATCTTTGCTCATCAAAACAAACCATTAAGAAAATGAATGGGCAAAACATAGACTGGAACAAAATATTCTCAATACATACATCAAAGAACTTGTTTCTGGAATATACTTTATAAATCATTCCTATAAATCAATAATAGAAGACAAACAACCCAATTAAAAATAACTGGGCAGAAGATGTGAATAAACACTGTACAAAAGTTCTATAAATGTCCAGTAAACACATGAAAAGGTGCTTAGCCTTTTTTTGTCATCTGGGAAATGCAAATTAAAACCATAGTGAAACACTACTTCTTCCAGAATGGCTAAAATTAAAGTCTGACACCACCGACTGTTGGCAAGGATGTGAAGTAGCTGGATTCATAAACTGTTGGTGGGAATGTAAAATGGTACAGCCACTTTGGAAAACTCTGGCAATTATTACAAATGCACCTACCCTATTACCCAACAATTACACCCTTAAGTATTTAACAAGAGAAATGAAAATAAGTATTTCCAAAGTCATGTATTAGAATGTTTATAGCAGCTTTTTGCATAATAATAAAATGGAAAACAACCAAAATGTCCATTAACAGGTAAATGGGAGAAAAATTTTGAGGTTTTCACACAGTAGAATACTAGCAGTAAGACAGGATGAACTAAGAATAGACACACTATGGAAAGACCTCAAAAACATTTGATTGGGCAAAGAATTTTGCCATACACAAATGAACACATGCTAAATGATTATATTTATGTGAAGTTAACAAACAGGGAAAACTCAGTCTGGTGATAGAAATCAGAACAGTGGCTGATTGTGGGGTATGAGATTAACTGGAAAGGGTATTTTAGGCTTCAGAATTTTGTCTTCTGATAGATTTGATGGTGTTGTGTTTTAATAAAGATTTTATTTTTAAGTAATCTGTACACCCAAAGTGGGGCTTGAACTCACAACCCCGAGATTAAAAGTCGCATACTCCTCTCACTGAGCCAGGCAGGCATGCCTTCTTTCTGACAGTTTTAAAACCTTTTCAGCATCCTAGTATAAAAAGAAATGAAAACCATTTCACTTTGCTACCTGTTTGTAGTATAGGTCAATTATTAGTTGGAATCTAAATTTTTCCTTATTTTTTTCATTATTTTATATAATCAAGGATTAACTATACTAAGGTTATTCATTAAAGTGTTGTTTTATTGTGCATTGTTTTTTAATAGTAAAACACTGAAAACCGCCTAAATGTTCCATTAGTAGGACACTAGTTAATTTAATTACGGCATAGTCCTTGCATTACATCTGGCTGTAGAATAATGAAAAAGGGCCTTATGTATTAATATGAATATCTCCAAGATATATTTATCAAGGGCAAAAAGGAGTAAACAAAATTGTATGTGCATGTTTTTTAAAATGTGTGCATAGATGTACACCCAAGTATACGCATGAAATATTTCTAAGGGTATACACACAAAAAAATAATAATTAGTGTCAGTTGCCCCTGAGAGGGTAATTGGGTAGCTGGTAATCAGATAAAGGGGACTTTTTACTGTATATACTTTTATATACCTTTTGTATTTTCTATGATATGAATACAGTTTTATATAAAATACAAATTTTAAAATACCTGTACTAAAAAGAGCAGATTAGAAATCAGAGAATTCAGAAACTCATAGTCACATGGTATAGCATTCTGAGCAAGGTGTCCAAAACTGCTGATAACTTTTTGAATAATGTGAACTTATGTCCCATGAGACTTAGGGGATAATCTAAGACTGTTGTTCCCAAACACAAACTGGCTACATCAGAATCACCATCTACACTGTGGTCAGAATACTTGGCCTCTGTTTTTAAAATTTTTGTTATTCTTACTGTTCAGTAGACCAGGGCTAGGGCATGAATATTCTGTGTTTTAAAAGCCTTTTAGGTGTCTCCTTATTAACCAGCCAGCTGTGGAAACTACTGGTCTAAAACATGTGTCCTAAAAAAATAATAGTAAAAAAAAAAAGAAAGCATGATGTGTCCTTTCAAGCTTCCATTCATTTCTGTTTTGATCTTTTCTGGTTGTTTTGAGTTTATTCATTTTCATTCATTCAGAAAACTAATCGGTCACTTACTACATACGAAGTTTTTAATATACTTAGATCTAACCATAGGAATGTCACTTAGATCTACTCTTAAGGATATGGCTGAGTGATTTTGTTTTTCTTTAATGGTAATCTGGAAATTCACCTTGTTTTTATATATAATGTGACTAATTTTTCCTTTGAATTAATAACTTAACTGTTTTCTCTTTCATGCAGATTTCAGAATTGATGTTCCCACCTCTTCCATTGTGGCACCCTTTGCCCAGAAAAAAGCCAGGAATGTACCGAGGGAATGGTCATCAGAATCACTATCCTCCTCCTATTCCATTTGGTTATCCAAATCAGGGAAGAAAGAATAAACCGTATCGCCCAATTCCAGTAACATGGGTACCTCCTCCTGGAATGCATTGTGACCGGAATCACTGGATTAATCCTCACATGTTAGCACCTCACTAGCTGCTTTTGATTCTCTTGGTGTCAGTGTTGAGAGAAGGTAGAATAAGGCTGACCACATTAAAAGTTAAAAGTTCATACTCATAGTAGTAAAGTTAGATGGGCCAAACCGTCAAACTTATTTTTATAGAAAAGTTATTGATAATAATCTTTCTTAAAAAATATATATGCACTTTAGATATATTGATATAGTTTGAGAAACTTTATTAGTCAAGTGCCTGAGTTTTTAATATTGGACTTGAGTATTTATATATTGTGCATCAACTCTGTTGGATACGAGAACACTGTAGCAGCAGACGATCTGTTCTAGCACCTTTGAGCATTTACTTTATGGAGAGTATGTAAGTTATTTATACACAGGAAATCTATTTTATGTCATTGTTTAGAAGAATTGCGTGAAATCATGTAGTTGCAAATAAAAAGTAGTTTGAGGCATGACAATGTGTGCTTCTTTTCTGTGCATAAAAAAAGGGAGAAATAGCAAAGGGAATTACTTCACTTTAATGTGTTTGAATACTAAGCAAAGAAAAAAAAATTCAAACTTTTCTTTAAAAAAATCAGCTTTTTATTAACCATAACTTTCCCCAAGTCAGCCGTATCAAAAATGTGCATATAAAAATCTACAGTTTATTAGTAGTACTAATTGAAAATGTAAATACAATAAAACATTTTTCAGCCATCAAAGTTGCTATAGATAGGATTTTCCTAAGAATTTAGCCTGTATCAATTTTGATATGGCATCTGACTTATAATCCTAATGCCACTGCATAAAGCATGTTCTTACATTTCTATTCTTGAGCTTTTTTTCCAACATGAGAAGTCTTTAATGTCTGAAATAAAGCCAAATAGTACAGTACTTCATTCAGATTCTTCAGTAGTCCTTCATATTTATACCACCGTAATGCCGTCAGTCTTGTAAGCATACTTGAACTACAAAAAGAGAGAAAGAGATAAAAGAATTTAGATTTTTCCCCCCAAATTAAATTTTTTAAAAAAGAAGATAAATACTTTTTTTCCTGTTACCCATATCTTTATTTCTAGTCATAAGTTATTTGACTTGTCAGAAAAATCACAGCTCCCTAATAAGTCATTAGAAGGCCTTGGCTATTCCAAGTATTCCTGTTGTCATTTTTTCTGATAAATTCTATTTAAGTATAGAGTACCAGAGAAGTGCACAAATTATAAGGATGCATATAGCCCAAAGGTTTGAGAATATGTGGAATTTAAATTCTGCAACCTCAGTAGGAAACTTTTTAAACCTTATAGACTTTTTTTCTAGTTTTAATAATTTTTTTCTAGTTTTAATATTATCTTTGATAAACTACATGTATCTTTTAATATATTTCCAACCATGATAATCCTTTTTCTTGAAATATATAATGAATGCCTATTCAAACAAGCATATTTTTCTAGGGGTAACTGGCATCACAGGAAGATTAATTTTATTTAAGTTTGAAAATGTTTTTAACATGTTGAGAGTTTAGTGTGATGACAGATTGTGTGCAGTTGTAAAGGTGGCAGGTTTCAAGTATTTTTATCATGGAGTCAGCATTTGTTCTTTTAGTTTGCTCATGTTGTAGTTAGAAGCTGGAAAAATTAGAAGCATAATAGCCATACTGTCAAGAAGGGGAAGTATTTTTGGCACACATCTAGTAACCAGATTTTTCTTTCCACATTTGATTACTATAAAACCTAAATCTCTTATTCAGTAGTGCTGACAGCTAAATGGCTGAGTGCCTTGGGAAAAAGACTAATTTCGCATTTGACTGTGTATTAGACATAGTACCTGTAGATTTTGCCCTTTGATTGACTATCCAGCCTCCCACCTTGTTAGAGGTGGGAGGTTAGAAAAGTTATTTAAAGCAAAAGAAAACTCATCGATAAAGATTTTCCAATCCATTCCTAATGATAAAAGCCATCTTTCTATCAGTCCTAAATTAAGTCTAGTAAGCATGGGGTAAATTTTGCCAAACTTTTTTTTAAGGCTTTATTTATTCATTTGACAGAGGGAGACACAGCGAGAGAGGGAACACAAGGGGAGTGGAAGAGGGAGAAGCGGGCTTCCTGCCGAGCAGGGAGCCCAATGTGGGGCTCCATCTCAGGACCCTGGGATCATGACCTGAGCCAAAGGCAGATGGTTAATGACTGAGCCACCCAGGCACCCCATTTGTCAAACTCTTAATGGTATTTAAGATTCTAGGACATCTCCAAGTCTGTCTCCCTTAAACAATGTAGGGCTGCTCTAATGAAGACAATTTTTTTTTTTTTAAGATTTTATTTGTTTGACAGAGAAATCACAAGTAGGCAGAGAGGCAGGTGGAGAGAGGAAGGGAAGCAGGTTCCCCGCTGAGCAGAGAGCCAGATGCGGGGCTCGATCCCAGGACCCTGAGATCACGACCCGAGCCAAAGGCAGAGGCCTTAACCCACTGAGCCACCCAGGCGCCCTAATGAAGACAATATTGCTGCATAATTTCAGGTTCCTTTTCAGGCTGTTTCAAACAGAACTGATTTGTGACTGAATGATGATAATTTGTTTTAATTCTCCATCTTATATTTGTAGTATAACTGCAAAGCTCTGAATTCAGAGATTAAACTTGGACATGAAAATTTTAATAGTTAAAAAATACAAATTCTGGGGCACCTGGGTGGCTCAGTGGGTTAAGACTCTGCCTTTGGCTCAGGTCATGATCTCAGGGTCCTGGGATCGAGCCCCACATCGGGCTCTCTGCTCAGCAGGGAGCCTGCCTCCCCCTCTCTCTCTGCCTGCCTCTCTGCCTACTTGTGATCTTTGTCTGTCAAATAAATAAATAAAATGTTTAAAAAAAAAATACAAATTCTTTTGGTAAGTTCTACCATATCAATACTAAAGTGCTTATTTCCAGTTTTTCAGTGTAATATTTATCTTAATATATTTAACTTTTAAGCAAACTTAATGATTTCAATCCAAGATTAATAAAGTATTTATGTTGATTTCTACTCAACTATTACTGTGAAAGTGATTTCTTATTTGATGATTGGAAAGAAGCAAAACTTAAACACTATTATGTGTTTACATTTCCTTTGCCAGAGCAGCCATTCTCTCCATTTTACAGATAACGTTAAATAAGTTATAAAAATTTTCACATCTATGTGCCAATAACTTATTTAATCCTCATAACCCCATGAGGTAGGTACCATTATTACCCCAATTTAGGTAAGGACTCTCAGAGGAGTTTAAAAATGCCCAAGACAACAGAAAGCTAAGAAATGAAATCTTGACTCAAACCAACCTGGGTTTTGTAAAGCCCCTGGTTGATGGTACGTTGGTTCAGTTCATTACTTCAAATACTGTGAGAAGTTTTAGTATCAAGCCAAGATTTGAAAAAGAGTAACATGCAAAGATTAGATTAAGCAAGTGAGGATATAAGACATTAAAATATCTGCTGATTAGCAATAAAGCCTTGACAAAGTTCTTCTTACAAACTATTCAGATGTTTCTGAAAAGGGACTAATAACATTTTATTTGCTTGAACTATAAATCAAATTGCAATAGGAAATACAGTGCACTTGACAGGACTGAGATGACAAAGCGAACTGTACCAATGACAGATCCAGGGGAAAGATCACTCATAGAGAAGTAATGGTATTATTGAGGCCCAAGTTTATCACAGGCTTTAGCTTCTTTTAGTTATCAAGTATTTGGTGAGTTAACATGGAATTCAGTGTTCTCATAATACTCTTGGGAGTCTGTATTCCAGTTGTGAAAGGCAGTAATACTGAGGTCTGAAAGGAAACACAATATCCCTACATTACTGATGGAGCATCGGCTTATTATACTGGGACGTTGTCATGCAAGCACTAATTCAAGAAAAGGCTTAGGTGATTCCTGTTAAAAATGTACACACTTTATTCACCACAGAAAGTATAGTCTGTCTCCCAATTTTATAGCATTAGGCACCTTCCAGATTCCTTTGTTCTTTCACATAATTTAAAGGATAACATAAGGAATGACATGAAAACCCCATCTAATCCTTGTCAGAAGCAAATTCACCATGAGTACTTGTAACAAAAAACACCACTGCAATCAGGGTGGTTTGATGTTTTTCCTTAAAGCACATGATCAGCATAGATAGAAGTGCTAAACTTCATTGTTTTTACCCTCAAAGGAGTGACTTGTTACAGAAATGACTCCCTTAAGTTACTAATTGGAGCCTTGCTTAAATTTCACAGGTCTTGAAAATGCCAAGGATTATGATGTAGACATCCATAACTTGGCTTTTAAGTGCCACCATTTTTGAAGGGCAGTTAAAAATGTAAATGTGCGTATCTTTTGACCAAGAAACTGTACTTCTAGGAATCGGTCTTCAGAAATACTCAAACAAGGGGGCCATTACTTACGTAAAAGTATTTATTGCAAAATTGTGAGTGGCCAAAACAACGAACTCCAAGCAGCCAACAAGTAAACAGTTAAGTAAAATCTGAACATCTATCCAAGAAAATACTGTGGAAAATACCATGTAGCTATTAAAAAAATTGTAATGACAGAGAATAAAATGTTGAAAACGGGAAATAACTGCAAATTGGGGAAGAAAAATAGTTCTATGATGGTGCCAAAAACTATCTAGAAAAAAATACCAAATTGACAGTAGCTAGTGATCTCAGTGGCAGGGCAAAGGGTCAGATACAGAGAACTTTATTTTTCTAGGTTGTACATATCAGTCTTTAGACTTTTATACTGAGGGCGCCCGGCTGGCTCAGTGGGTTAAAGCCTCTGCCTTCGGCTCAGGTCATGATCCCGGGGTCCTGGGATGGGTCCCGCATTGGGCTCTCTGCTCAGCAGGGAGCCTGCTTCCCCCCCCCCTCTCTGCCTGCCTCTCTGCCTACTTGTGATCTCTGTCAGTCAAATAAAATAAATAAAATCTTTTAAAAAAGGCTTTTATACTGAGCATTATTACTTTGAAACTAGAGAGGCAGAGAGACAAAACATTTTTATGAATACTTAATTTAAGTTTGGTGGATTTATTTTTAGCAAATACAAATATATTGATAACCAAATTGCATGTATGTTTCATGGGCAGTCTATTACATTTCTGAATTAAAGGATTGCAGTGTGGTTAAAAATTTTGTTTGTCGATCATACTGCGTCTATTTTGGAAATATTCCAAAATAATAAATGCTTGTAATAGAGTGGTAGTTTTATATACTTTTCCTCCACTGTTCCCAGTTATATGTAACTAATACTAATTTCATAAGAAAAATTTAAAATACTGCTTTGTTGAAGAAAACCTCTGTAATTAAGAATAAATACCTGGAAATTAACAACAGAAAGGAGTCAAACGGAGAATTTATAAAAATTTACAAAAAGAAAACCAACGAGAAGAATATTCTGTATTTCTAAATTGACTCAACATTATGGAAACTTCACTTTTCAAGTTAATATGTAAAGTCAATATAGATCATAATTAAAAGTCTGATAAAATTGTAATCAAACACAAAACCCTGATTTTAAGTTTACATGGAAGAATAATTCTCAAAAATAGTCAAAAGTGTAACATAAAACTGAACAATGAACAGTGAAACAATTAGAAGAGCACAACCAGGAACAAAATTTAATATATGGTGAATGTGACTTTTCAAATTGAAAATAATTCACTAATACAAAATTAATAGTGAATTGTTTGGCTATGCATTTAAAAGAATTTTTTAGTGTCAAAACTTTTTTTTTTTTTTTAAGATTTTATTTATTTGAGAGAGAGGATAGAGAACATGAGCAGAGCAGAGGGCGAGGGACAAGCAGACTCATGGTGGAGCACGGAGCCAGACACAGGGCTAGATCCCAGGATCGTGGGATCAGGACCTGAGCTGAAGGCGGAGGCTTAACTGACTGAGCCACCCAGGCACCTCAAAGTTTTTTTTTTTAAATAATCTCTACACCCATGGGGCTCAAACTCACAACCCAGGATCAAGAGTCACATGTTTCTCTGACTGAGCCAGCCAGACACCCCTGTATGCATTTTTTAAAAACTAAATTCCTACCCTAAGCTATAAAAATACATTCCAGATAGGTTAAAGATAAAATGTTAATTATGAAACTGTAAAAGTAGTAATATAAATATAAAGTAATATAAATATAAATATTTACTAATTTTAGCTTATGAAACTTTTCCCAATTTTAACAGGAATGTTGGTGGTTTGGAATTGAAAAGTAAGCTGCATATAAAAGGCATCATAAAACTAAAAGTAACTCCAAAGAGAAAATTTCCATAGCATGTTTATTTTTCTTTATATTTTTAAAGATTTTATTTATTTATTTGACAGAGAGATCACAAGTAGGCAGAGGCAGGAGGAGGGGGGGCGGGAAGCAGGCTCCCTGCTGAGCAGAGAGCCCGATGCGGGGCTCGATCCCAGGAGCTTGGGATCATGACCGGAGCTGAAGGCAGAGGCTTAAGCCACTGAGCCACCCAGGCGCCCCCTACAGCACGTTTAAAAGAAAATGAATTACTATTCTGAGAATATGAAAAGCTCCTACATATAATTAATTAAATAATTATTTTTAAAGATTTTATTTATTTGAGAGGGAGAGAACGAGAGAGAGAGAGCATGAGAAGGGGAAGGTCAGGAGAAGCAGACTCCCTGTGAGCAGGGAGGCCGCTGCGGGACTCAATCCCAGGGCTCCAGGATCATGACCTGAGCCGAAGTCACCCAACCAACTGAGCCACTCAGGTGCCCCTACATATAATTATCTAGCAGAGCTAAGTAAATATAAAGAAATGCAAATGGCTAAAACCAGAAAATGTGCTAATGGCACACTAATGACAAGGGAAACAAGTTGAATCCATGAAATACCATTTTTCGGCTAACACGTAGACAAACACAGTAAAGACTGTGATTTGCATTCTTTGTAGAAGACAATTTGATACTGTCAATGTTTTTTAATGCATATATTCTCTTAACCCCATAATTCAAACTCTACATACATAGAAGATAACCTATGGAAATACTTTTGCAAATGTATAAAAATGTACAATTGATGCAGTAAGCAGCATTTGCCATAATAAAAGATGATAGTTCATTCAGACCACGGAAAGACATGAGACCAGTAAGAGAACGATTTGTGTCTACTCGTGGGTAGATGTTCACCATATTATCTGACAGGTACTACCAGTCCATTCTAGGATAAACCTACGTATGTTTTACTATTCTCATCTTACACATGAGGAAACTGTCTTGAGAGTATTCAAGTATGTTGCCCCAGGTGACCTAAATTATCAGGGCTCCAAATCCTGGTAGTATAACTCCAGGACCCATGTTGGGAAAATAGACTTTAAGTTGTTAAGAATAGTATGTGAGCATTATTTGTCATTTAGAAAGCAACTGAATAGACATTTTGGTGTTATTCTCTTAGACTGATTTGAATGAAGAAGAAAAAACTACCTTATTAAAATTATTGGCCACAAGAGGGCATCAGATATTCTTTTCCAACTTAGAAGTGGAAGGCTGTATTTGTAGTTCATCTCCCTTTTCTGTGAAAAGCGCTACGGCCTAGTTTAGTTTTTTAATTATTATAAGTTTTTAAAGTTTTTAAGTTTTTTCAAGTTAAACCACTACTTTTCCTATGGATCCTCATGTAGAATTGTCATTGCTAATGGAGACTTCTAAGAATGCCATACTTATTCATACATTTCTTTATTACAATTATTTTTCTGTTAACAAAAGTAATAAACATTTAAGAAAAAAAATGCCTAAAAGCACAGAGAAAGAGCATTAATCACCTATAATCCTCCCACAGAGTTAACCAATATTAATATTTTAATAGATGGGGATGTTTAAAAAAAGGAGCTTTTACTTTGCATACTCCAATACTGTTGTATTATGAAATATATTCATTTTATGGTCACACAATTTGAAAATGTGAAACATTTTCTTATGTATTTTTTTTCTAAAACACGATTTTTAGTGGTTTCATGGTATTCACATGTATGTGACTCAACCGATCTTTATCATTAGATGTTAAACTACAGATCTCTTTTGGAAATGTCTTCAGTCATATATCTAAATATATACCAGCTTTGTTGGAGTGGGCTTTGGTGTAGCAGAGTATTCCTTTCAAGTTTAGGAATAAATGGACAAGTTGAAGGGCACCTGGCTGGCTCAGTTGTTGGATCCTCTGACTCTTATCTCCAGGTGCTGAGTTCAACCCCCACCTTTGGCCTAGAGCTTAAATTAATTTGATCATGTGCCAGGACTGCTAATTTTTTGAATTCATATAGGAAGTGGATAGATGATAATTTTTTAGAGTTAATAAGTAATAAGCCTGTGATTGTTTCCCTAAGTTCAGTAGAAAAAAATGTTTCTGCATCTTATAAATCATCCATCAAGCACTTCTACTAAAGAAGTGAAATTAGGGGCGCCTGTGTGGCTCAGTGTGTTAAAGCCTCTGCCTCAGGCTCAGGTCATGATCCCAGGGTCCTGGGATTAAGGCCCGCATCGAGCCCCGATCCCAGGACCCTGGGATCACGCATCGGGCTCTCTGCTCAGCAGGGAGCCTGCTTCCTCCTCTCTCTCTTCCTGCCTCTCTGCCTACTTGTGATCTCTGTCTGTCAAATAAATAAATAAAATATTTTTTAAAAAAGTGAAATTAAATTTACTGATTAAAAATGAAAGTATTTAAAATTTTTGTAATTTGTCTAAAATTACTGGAACATGAAAAATGTGAAATTTAGTTTTGTCACCTAAGTGAAGTCTATTTCATGTTTCCCAGTGATAAGACAGACTATATTTAAAATCTGATATTGAGAGTAAGAGTTTAAAAATTTTGAAGATACCATTTGTGATGCTTGATACTGTGAAATCTGAGAGGGAATACACAAAAAGTTAAAATACAGGATCTGACAGGGATTTGGCATTCAGATTTACAACAAAATCTCTCTCCCTTGACACAATTAGGAGTGCCAATCAAAAAGTTTTAAGTGGAAAACCATTAAAAATAGTGTATCCCTTATATATTTTAAAATGCTTAAAATATATAAATATACTTTGTCACCAAATTTATGTAGTTAGGAATTTTTCTTAGAATATGGGTTTTTTGGGCACCTGGATGGCTCAGTGGGTTAAGCATCTGACCTCCACTCAGGTCATGATCCCAGAGTCCTGCAATGAAGCCCCCCATCCCTCCACCCTTCCCCCACCACGTTGGGCTCCTTGCTCAGTGAGGAGCTTGCTTCTCCCTCTCCCTCTGCACCTCTCCCTCCAGCCCCACCCCCACTCATGCTATCTCTCAAATACAATCTTAAAAAAATATACCCATGGGTCTATTGCTAGGAGTTATGTTTTCTTTCTCCTATAACCTACATCTATAATATACTGACCCTAATTGAAAGTCTAGTTTCTCTGTAGTTGAAAGAAAACACAGTTTGAAGCTATGTGCCAACAGAATCATCTCCTTAAATAAGTTGTCTCCACCATATCTAGTACAGCTGATATGTACAATTTACTTCAATTATGTAATCAGCAATGTAACATTAGCATAAATGGGCTTGGTACGAACAATGTGCCCTCCAGTCGTAACCCCCAGCAGGAGCCTCACTCCATCTGGAAGAAGAGTGCATCTGTCAATGCTCAGTGTGCCCTGGGCACTGGCGACCATGTTTAGGAAGGGACAGAAAGCCCTCGTTAGGCCAGAGTCTGCTCTTTTCCACTGGCCTTCTGCCTACTTGATGTTGCTGGGAGTAGTGAGGGATGAGAGAGAGCCACACACTCTTCCATTTTCTTTCCTTTCATATGGTTCTCACAGGGCCCAGACTGCCAAGCACCGGAGGTTCTTAGAAAAATACTAGACCAGGAGTCAGGAGACCTGGATTTTGTTCCTAACTACGTGACTTGGGGGAATTGAAACCTTTCTGAATCTCGTTTTTTTTTTTTTTCTTTTTCATAAAATAATGCTGAACTAGATAATATAGCCTATGGATATTTTGGGTTGTTCTGTTTTTACAAAACAAACTGCCATGTCAATTTTCGTAACTAAATCACTCATCTTTTGCCCATATTGCAAAAAGTTTAAATCAAACCTACATAAACATGCTACCAGCCCTGTTGGCTACTATCCAGTGTATATCTCTACCCCGTCCTGGGCATGGCACGTAGTATCTTTAAATTGGCAAAGTAGATTATTTTCCATGTAATTATTTTACTTTGTGTTCTGTGTTTCTGTGAACACATAAAAGGTCCCCTTCTTGTTAGATCAAAAGACTAGTGGAGGCTGAATGTCAGAGGACTGTAATTTTTCCAACAGGTTCTGGGTCAGTCATTCGCATCTTCTGTAACCACACTCTCCTCTTAGACTTGCCAGGTCAGGGCGCCTGGGTGGCTCAGTCAGTTAAGGGTCTGACTCTTGATTTCTGTTCAGGTCATGACCTCAGGGTTGTGAGGTCGAGTCCCGCATCAGGCTTCCTGCTTCCTCTAGTCTCCCCACCTCGTGCTCTCTCTAAAATGAATACATAAATCTTTAAAAAGAAAATTGCAAGGTCATTCTACTGTTCCCTAGAAAGGTTCTCACTGTTGACAGTTCTGGGACTACATGACAGGGAAAATGTCCTACTTAGCAACATTAAAAGAGCACAGTGCCAGTAGCCAACATTCAACTTGGAATAGTGTGCGAGAGCTGACCTAACCCAGGGCCTAGACAACTCTTCTTTCCAAGTGCCAGATAACTCATTTTCTTCATGAATGTAGTTTTGTGCTGACACCATGAAACTGCTGTGAGCCCAAACACCAGCAACTTGAAGAAACACAGATAAACTGAGAAAAAACCACACTGTGATGGAGTATGTGTGGCAATGACTTGATGCGAACATACCCAGAGCTGCTGTAATTATCCTCATCAACAGAGATTACCAAGAATCTATGTGTTGATCATTTGGATGTAAAGATGTTCCACCTCTGAAAGGCCCGACATCTGCTTAAGGAGAGGAGATAAACGTGGAAAGACAAGGGACCCTCGGCTCAGGGAGAAGTCAGGTTGAACCAGGAGAATGGTTTAGGGAGGATGGTTTAGGAAGGGTTAGGATTACATGATCAGAAAAGGGTAAGACCATAAACAGAGTGAAAGACAAAGGGTAACCTGGCCCCCGCCCCCCAAAAATCGTATCACCAAGGGCTAATTTTATTAATATTCAATATTTAAGAACTCTGCCAAATTAGCAAAATAATACAAAAGAAAAATGAGCAAAGCATATGAACACAGTTCTCCAAAGTACAGAGGGCTTTTAAACATAGGAAAAGATAATCAAGTGAATAAATAGAAATAAAATTTTAAACCATGAGATGATTTTCTTCTCAGAAATCAAGAAGATCAAAAAATTAGATTAAGAGTATGAGTGAGGATTTGGGCCAAGATAAGCACTCTCATTTGTTGCAAGCATAAGCTGCTGTAACAAGAAGGTATTTTAGTAATAGCTAACAGAATATTTTTTACTCAGCATCTCCTCCTCTAGACATTTACCTTAAGGATAGAATCATACACTGCAAAACAATGTATATACAAATATACTGCTTATAATTTTACTCCTTATATCAAAAGGATGGTATCGATTTAAATGGTCCTCAGTTGGAGACTGGTTAAGTTACAGTGTATCACTACGATGCAACATATAGTTTTGAAGACTAGGGTTCCTTGGTAGGTAGATACACAAAAGATAAAAAGAGGCAGAATAATCTGAGAGGATCTGTTAAAATTAAAAATTTCATACAGGGGCACCTGGGCAGCTGGTTGGGTGGCTACCTTCGGCTCACATCAAGATCTCAGGGTCCTGGGATCAAGTGCCCCACATGGGGCTCCCTGCTCAGTGGGGAGTCTGCTTCTCCCTCTCCTTCCTGTTCCTGCTTTCTCTCTCTCGCTATCTCTGACTTTGTCAAATAAATAAAATCTTAAAAAAAATAAAATAAAATAAAAATTTCATATAAAACTTTATTTAAAAAACAAAACAAAACAAAATCAAAAAGCTTTTGAGCAAGAGAGTGAGGCCAAAATGCTTTAAGAAAATTCACCTAGAAATGAAGAGTTTTATTCAACTCTTGTCTAGATCATGGGTGAGTGTAGAGCCATGACCATGAATCTGCTTCCACAATAACGTAGATTCTCCACGCCCCATCCCCCCACCCGGTCCCCTGCCAAAGTGGTCCATATCACCTCCTCACGTCTTCCTGAGGTTAAAAACTATTTCCCCAGAAAAATAGTTTCATCTTGTCAGCAAGATTCATAAGAAAAGCCAAATCCATAACCATGTCATCAACTACTTTTTCCCTTGACAAAAAAAAAAAAAAAAAGATATGAGGTTAACAGCACATATGGTCACTCCATATTTGATACAGATACATATCTGTATACAGATTTGAAATAGTACACTTCTGGGGAAGGTGAGAGGGGAGACGGACAAGCATTAAATAACTGGTGGCATGGTTATTTAGGTGCTGATATTTTTATTATACCACTAAAAATTAAGCAAAGAAACTCTCTGGGCATGTGTTCCATGCCCACTTTCACTATTTTATTTGTTCTTCTTTGTAATTTCCAATCATTATTACTGATGTGGGTTGAATTGTGTGCCCCCAAAACTAGGTTGCAGTCCTAGTCCCCAGCACCCTAGAATATAACTTTATTTGGAAATAGATCCTTGTAGTTACAGTTAGTTAAAATCAGGTCAACAGGGTGGGTGTAGCGGAAAGGATGTAAAGAGACACCAAGAGAAGACAGCCAACGTGTCCTTACAAACTAAGGACAGTGACCTGGACAGATCTTCCCCTGAAAGCAGAAGTGGTCAATCTTGCCAACACCCAAATCTTGGACATCTAGCCTTCAGGACGTGAGACAATAAAATTTGTTTAACCCAGTCTGTGCTACTTTGTTATGGGCAGCCCTAGCAAACTAATACAATCATACACAGAAATTAATGATAAATGACTAGTCATTTCAGAGGACTATTTTAAAAGACCTGAAGAGTTGACATTCGTTTTTTGAGGTGGGGGTGGGGGTCTTAAAATCTTCTAAGAAATGGTAACTTAGTTATCTAAGTAGATCTCCCTGAATTCTGATACCAAGAAATATTAATATACCACAAGTAGGCAATGATAATAAGCATGTAAGTTTTTTGGCCTCTCTAAAGGCATACTCCAATATTTCTGGAAGTTTGAGAAACCCAAGAAAAAAACCATACCACCATTAATGACTTAGCATGGAAACCAGTCATCTGCAAAGGGTTTCCTGACAATTCAGAGGTTCCCATAAGTAATTATCAAAATAACCTTGGAGAGAAAATGGTCACTAACTTCATTCCAGACTACTCAGCATCTCTCAGCAGGGTTTTACAAGTTTCCTTCTAAAATGCTTCTCTACTTCTCCAGGTTTGCTCCTATTCGATCAGGTCACCCCATTCTGTGTTTGTGCAAGTTAATTGTATTTTAAAGATTTTATTTATTTCCTAGAGTGGGAGGAGCAGGGAGGGGGGAGAGAGAATCTGAAGCAGACTCTGCACTGAGCATAGAGCCTGGCATGGGGCTCGATCCCACGACAGCTGTGAGATCATGACCTGAGCTGAAACCAAGAGTCTGACGCGTAACCAACAGAGCCACTCAGGCACCCCCGTGCAAGTTAACTTTTTGAGCCGCGTGTACATTCCTCTCCCCACACATACTCACTCCACCTTTCTCTCCAGACATGGTCTTTTTGGAAGCGACCAGGGCAGCCGTCTTGTGGAACGTAGGAGACATATGAAATCAATGGACCTGCCTCAAGGGCTCAGTTTCCTTTTTAAAACTTCACTCAACATTTATTGAGCAATATGCAAGTGAGAGTTAGGCACTGAGGATAGAGGGGAGTAAATCCACTTCAAACTTGTAAACGGGCGTATTAAGCAGGTTAAACAACTGGAATGCAAAGGATTTGGGCCCTAAAAGACTTTACTGGGGATGTTGAGGACTCAGATGCACCCCTAATTTATAAGTGAGGGGCAGGGGTGGAAATCAGGAAAAACGACTGAACTTACACTCGCAGGGCAGGTAAGCAGGGTGGGGCTGTTCTCTGGCTTAACAAATTACACACTGACAAAGGTATGGAACTGTGGCCCCTTAGCTATCGAGCACGGGTACGGCATAAAGGCACACCTGAAGGCATGGAGAAAATAAAACACAGAGACATGGAATGGACCTGGAAAGATCTTTCACATCAGGTCAAGAGGATTGGTTTTTACTTCTAATTTCCTGCATCTTCTCCCCCCTTTCTCATTCTCCATTAGTTAGAATTTTCACAGCTCACTAGTAAAACAAGAAGCAAACTGATGCATCAAGGACCTTTTCCTGAAATTTATTTCTTGGTTCTTCAATCACTCTAGAGTTTTTTTTTTTTTTTTCCTGCAACAACTTTTTCTATAAATAGTTATCAAATTTAGAAAAATCACTTAAGTAACAAAACAACACATCACACTTGATTTCGATTTCAGAAACACCAGCATGAATGAAAAACTGATCTGAGTTCCTAGGACTGGCTTCATGATCCTTTCACTGCTGCCTTTATTACATTTAGAAATTACATTTGATTACACCTTAGGCTTAAAGCTAGACCATTTTTAACTAAAAACAAATTATTTTATATTCAATCTTATCTCTATTTCATCAGTTTTGCCATCTGGAACTTATTTAACCAGAAATATGATCTGGCCTTTAGAGCTACAGGGTTAAAATATGTTCTAAATTAAAGGCATTGAATTTTACTCGGTAGTTTCACTCTTAGAACCATCCAGCATCCCCCAGGATATAGTATTTTTATCCCCATTTTGAACACCAGGAAAGTGAAGCTAAGGAAAGCACTTAGTCATAAGCAGAATTTAGACAAGTCTGATGGCAAGGCCTATCCTCATCTCTGGGGTGAAAATTTCACCTCAGTATAAACCAGGGGTTCTCAACTGGAGTAATTTTGCCCTCCACCCCGATGGACACGTGGCAATATTTGGAGACACTTTGATTGTCGCATCTCGGGGAGGAAGAAAGAGGCCAGGCCTGCTGCTCAACATGCTACAGGGCAAAGGACAGTCCCTCACAATAAAGGACTATCTAGCCCAAAGGCTCTAAAGGTGCTAACCCTGAAAAACTCTATCGTAACAAAACATCCCTAAAAATGTCTTCTTACAAAAGTATTAGGACCTCATCGTTTTCTTTTCTGAGATCATTGTTTAGAATCAGCAAGAAAACTTGAAACCACAACTAGATATTTATGCATTCAAGGCTACTCTTTAAGAACTCAAATTTGAGGGGCGCCTGGGTGGCTCAGTGGGTTAAATCCTCTGCCTTCGGCTCAGGTCATGATCTCAGGGTCCTGGGATCGAGCCCCACATCGGGCTCTCTGCTCAGCGGGGAGCCTGCTTCCTCCTCTCTCTCTGCCTGCCTCTCTGCCAACTTGTGATCTCTGTCTGTCAAATAAATAAATAAAATCTTTAAAAAAAAAAAAAAAGAACTCAAATTTGAGTTAACGCTATAAATTGTAAACAGATCACACAACTTTGTGGAGGCTTCAACCCCAAATACTATGTTATTTGGTGTCACATAAATGCACAGGAGTGGGGAAATATAAGAATGTCTGGCATGTTTTCATTGATGTGTGACAGTTTGATCTTTATTCTGTTTAAAAGGATGCAAGAAGGGGAGAAAAAAGGAAACCCTGAGGAATAGCATACTAAAGTTTTATAAAGTAAACATTTTAAAAAAGGCACAATAAAGCCACACCATGAGGCAGAAAACTGCTTTCTTGATTTTATTTCAAAAGTACACAAGGTCACAAAACTAGAGCAAGTTTTTCATTTTTTTAAAACAAATTTTGTTCTTACAAATTTCAGAATGTGCACCATTGGATACGTAAGCCAGAAACTTTAAATACAAAATCATTTTTGAAACTGACACTTATCAATTCTCTACTTGCATATGTCAAGTGTCAAAATATTTTTTCTTAATAGTACAAGTGTATTTATCACAAAAGTTCACAGTTAGGAATGAGAATAAGTGAATAAATTGTGGTTCTCTTAACACTTACGGCATTAAGTTAGCAGAAAACCCAGAGTTCTTCCTTGATTGGAGCTTTTAGTGTTCACAACCAAATCCAACTGATATTCATCATACTTTTAAAATTAAAAAATAGGGTATTTTTATAAAAGCTTGATTTTAAATAATAGTAAGAGATTAGATGAAGAAATTGTTTAGTGATGTCACCCTATATAAGACAAACAGAACCACAATTTACAAGTTTATTCATTATCTTTCCTTACTTCTGTAACATTGTAGAATTTGTGCTCAGTTATGGACCTTTTTTGGTGTCAAAATAGGCAAATGAGTAAAAACTCTACCTGCAGAATGTGTTGCCCCTATCGCAAGACTATCTAAAGGCATTTGATATATTAAAACTTGCCCAGAACATTTATACTACCAAACACAAGAATTTTATGAAGCTATATATACATATATATAATGTCACAAGCCACTAAAAAGTTAAAGTTGTGCCAACATTTTCTACAAACTACTCCTTATGTGACACATCAAAGCATTAACTACATAAAATGTTTGTTTTTTCTGTTCACACTGGAATAAGGCATCTGACAGCCCTAAACACTGTGGAGATGAACAGATTAGGAAAAAACCTTAAACATTCATAGAACTTCAAATTTACATGCCCCACGCACACAGAAAGACAGAGTAGTTATTTTAAGAAGCCATACGTTACAGAATTGAATATCCAACTTCATGCAATGAGTTCTTTCTATATTTAATCAAAATGCTTACTTGCCCCTTCACTTGCTCCAAATTTCCAGAACTCAATCTTAAAAATTAGCATTTTAACAAAATCAGGTATTTCTTCATATCCATAATCTAACTGCATTTCTTCAACTAAACCCTCCCAAGACACACTCAGACTGTGTTTCCAAAGTAACCACTCCATGGCAGATAGCCCAAATTTAAAGAAAGTTATTTGTCTGAATAAACTGGTCATCAGTAAAATTGATAAGAAATTTGGGGGGTTCTCAAAGAGGGGAATACTGGTAAGACTGCCAATAAGAGAAAGAACACCAGTGAACTACATATTCTAAGCACAGAACTCATCCTTGCCAGTACCATTTCTTTCCAAATGATCCTGTGTAACTCAAAAAGACAGTGTCAAGTCTCAGGTGTCAAACAGAATCAAATGGATTCTCCTCAAAGATGCGGGGCCGTTCTGGAGCAGCCTGGATTGGCTTTCTCATGGTAATGCTTTGAATAGCCAGGTTTGGTTGAATTGCTTGATGATTACTAAGTTATTCTAGAAGAAATACTTCCAGCTCAACTGAACGATTGCTGAGAATTATTTGGGAAGTTATCAGTACCTGACCGATCTGACTTTTGGATCAACTGAAATTTATAATGAGAACAGCTGGAGAAGTTAAGTCTAAAACTGAACTCTGTCCTCAAAACTTAATCCTACCCAGCCGGTCTTCTCAGGTCACACAAGTGACGTTTTACAAGCTCTGTTCTCAGGCTGTAAGCGGTGTGGACCTGAAAGCGCTTCTGGGAGAGTCTGATTACTCAGAGCCACATCTTAGAGAGGCGGACACGTCCACCTTTTACCGTAGTTCCTACTTAGATTGACAGAGTAATCGTCACTGTACGAAAACTGGGGATGGGAAGGATCAAATGCTTTTATTATCCAAGTCTGTGATCTGTTATTTATTCTTACACTATCTTATAAATTTATTATATAAAACAGGCCAAACATCTGGCATTCAAAAATAGCTACTTTTACAAAATCATACACAGTCAAAGAGTGCTGGGGATGTTGAAATTTGAGAATCTTTATGAATAACACAATCGGTTAAGTTGCACCCAAAAAGAAGAGGGAAGAGGAGGCAAGATTCAAAGTATGAAAAGAGAAAGGTGTCACAGTGATGTGTTTTTAACAGTACCTTCACCTCTAAGCACCTTTCAGGTGATAGCTAGCTCATAGGCACCAGAAATTCATAATAAAAATTAAAATTACCCAAAGGCACAGATGAAAATGTTAACGCAAGTATAAAAGCAATAATATATAGGGTTAAAAACCTACTAAAAAATGCTTCCAAATATATAAAACTATACACTAATCCATTACACAGACATTCAGCTTAAGTTCAGCATTAAAAAGTATACACAATACTCTGCCTAATCTTAAATTCATACGAATATTAATTTATAATGTAGCATTTACCACCACAGCACCCGAAGAGATCAACAGAAACCGACTCCCTATCAAAATCTAGGGAAAAGGTTTTAGAGCTAGTGAAATAATTTATTGCAAACCTTATTTACTATAAAGAAACTGTTGGCTCATTTTACTAAATCCACACTCCCTCACAATCTTAAGGGAAATACAATAAACTCACTTTCTTCTACTACAATAGTATTTAACACGTTTGGCAGTTAGGAGTATACCTTTTACTCCTTTTCCTTTTATTTCTCTCTCTCCTTTTTTTTTTTTTAAAGAATAAATCACTTTCACAAAACTAAGACTCACTCTTTTCAAAGCTCACCTTGATTTTCTGCAACTATACAAGGACATGTTGGCCATAAAAGAGCTATACATCCTCCTAAGTCTGAAATACAGAATCGATGGAGGACACCTCCTAGCTGAAAATGTATTTCATCATTCTGAGTCTATGAAGAAAATAACCTCCAGGAACCACATTCAAGTGGTAAATGTAGGATTACATGTTTCTAAAACATATATTGTGCAACACCAACATAATCCACCCCCCCTAAAACACTGAAAAAATGTTTTTAAATTTGGAACCAATGACTGGGGAATTTCAAACTGTAATTGTCAAATAATGAGTCATAATTTTTCTTATTAGAAAAATATCAGCTCAAGGGCTAGTAGTTAGTTGGGAACTGCAAAATGTTCCATCCTTGTTCTGACTGGTCATTGCTCTGAAGACGGCCACAGGCCTCAAGGCATCAGATCACTCATCAACAAAACCCATATTCACTACCGCACCGCTAACTAGCATCTAAATGAATCAGAGAGATGCTCCTTTATTTTAGAATGTAAAGGAGCTTACTATGTCCTTGTTGCCTATAGCAGTCTATCAATTAAATAGTTAGAAATCATTTCATAGACAAGGTCTATAAATGATTCGGAAGTAAAACTAGTAATTTCTAGAACACTGTAGTGTTTTCTATGTTATTAGAGCTGTTTCAAACTCATATTTAAATGAGCTTCCAAAGAAGTTTCAAAAAGAACAAACATAGATGTGTCGTAAGTATTTTTGCCATGGATGTTTCTTTACCAATTTGGAGGGGATTCCAGATCACAAATTAATTGAGAAAGGCAACCTAAAAATAAATGGTAGAAAATAGGAAGTACCACTTGCACATGATTCAAGTATCAACTTAGGGTGCATATAAGTTCACCAATTTCTTCACCTAGGATTTCATATTCAAAGTGCTATATCTTTTAAGTGTTGATATTTAGAAATCTATCAAATCAATCTCTTAAAGGAAATATTTTTCAGTTGGTCAATCTGTGTTTAGTGACTTCAGTTCAACTTTACTATTTCAGTAACCAAACAAAACTTTTTAAAGCATAATTTTCAGGTTCTGGTTAAGTTCTTGATATATGTTGAGGCCGGTAGCAGAATTTAGAACGGAACAGTCTTCCTACCCGAAGAGGAGAAAAGAAACCTGGAAAGCACAGATGGAAGTGCAGAGGCTCTACACTATGGACCCGTCCTTGCTCTGTGCTGGAATCATCACAGGCACTGCTCCCATCCTACTTAGATTAGGGGCAGCTACCTTAGCAGGTGGGAGAGTAGGGCTCTGAGGAGTACGTTCGAAGTCTTCACTTGGTACCTGGTTATACTGAGTCTTGGCATACCCTTCCATGTTGGAAGGAGACATGGAGCCCAGGGACGAATGATTGCTGCCGATGTAGCTCCGGGCGGTGGACGCACGGCTCTTTGGAGGAGGCACGTCTTCCCTAGAAAGCAAAGATCCCAACACAAGTTCAAAGAACAAGTTTCTAAAAACCCACAATTACATAAGCTATGAAAAATGGATATGGGTGAAGAAAGAGCCTCTAAGTATCGTGTATATAAAAGAGTGCATAACACACAAAAAGGCAACTGCAATAAGGTACAATGTTATGAACTGTGTATTCGTCCCAAATCTATCATTTACAGAGTGTATTCCTTCATACATAATAAAATGTAAGTTTTACAAAAATTTGATTCTATAATGCTGTCTTATAAGGAACAAACTTGAATTTCTTCATACTCTACTATCACTGATAAGACAATCAATAGTTATAGTTGGCCAACACGCCAACACATTGTAATTGGTAAGGCATTAACATCTATAGAAATATTTCTCCCCCCCACAAAAAAATTTTTTTTTGTTATGGAAATTACTTCTCTAAGACCTTAGCTGAAAACTTAGCAGATTCAAAATTTACAAAAACTCAGAATCTACGCATAAGAATTTTCATACCAAGCAATGACAAAGAATATGCACCAGAGTTACCTCTGGTGTAGTTTAAAAAGACAAGTGTTCAGACCCCAAGCCAGACCTAGCAAATGTCAATTTACCTGCTGGATGTTATTTAAGTCGTATGTTATTCTTTTAAAGTTCTAAAACGCAATGCACACTTCTAGTTAAGATCTACTAGTTTAGAATATTAAAAAATAAAATCACAGTTACTAACAGTTCTATAAATTACCAATGTGACTTGATACTATCAGGTCTTTCTTTCTAAACCTCAACATCTGCTCATTTTTTGAAAAACTTCATGCCTGCACTTTATTGGGAGAAGGCAGACAGTCTTAAGATAAGCATTTGCAGTAGCTCTTAAAATAGGATTCAAAATAAGGGCCGGAGGCAGGGCACAACAGAGGTTGGTCGGTTCCGCGCACTTGAAACTGAAAGTAAACGCTTTCAAATGTATTGAGGGAAAGAGCTTTTATCCAGTTCTAGCGGGGTAAATGCTTCAGATGGTTAAGAGAATTAATGCTTTAGAGACATAAAAAATTTAATTTCTATCAGTCAACTCTTATGTCAATTACCTGATATCATGATGAACCTCCTTTTCATATTTTTCTTCTCTGCGCTTTTTACGACAGCAAAAGACGATAAGACCAATGAGCACTAGAGCAAGCAAAATTCCTACAACAGCTCCTGCAATTGTTCCAGCTCTATTTGAAGCTAGAATAAGATGTTAATAAGAAAATAATTAATAGTAAAAAAAAAAATCTGTATCCGTATCTAGTCATATTGAAGGTTAAGGGTACATAGCAATGGACTGATTTCATTGCACATATTGCATATACTAACTTTAAGGAACACATTTATTAGTTTTTGGTCCAGTGGAAAGACCCACTGGAATAACTTTCTTCTGGACTATATAATCTATTTCAAGCATAAAAATCATGTAACTAGACTAAAAGATTTTAATATCATAGCTATCTTGGTTGGCATAGAAGAATGTTCTAAATAGCTTATACTTCTAATGTCTAAATACAACAGTCAATTTGACAACTCTTACCTTCTTAATGTCATTTCAATAATAAAGGCTATATATTTTTTCCCCTTCCCATGACTTAGAATAGCAAATAACCAAGTCACAGAGTGCTTTGCCAAGTTAACATCCCATTGCCCTCAATACACACTTGCTGACTGAACCAAAGGAAGCTATATGAAGACAATGCAAACAGACGTCATCACAACAGACAGAAAGAAAGTACTTACGTGGAACAACATTCAGGCGTAGCTGGCACTGATCGGAGCCTACTCTGTTTGTGACTGTACAACTGTACGTCCCAGAGTACTCAGTAGAGGCATTTTTTACAGATATAACAGGTGACTTCATGTCTATGGGGAAAAAAGGAAGTATACGGCATAACCCATCTTTACAATGTTGTATTGCTAAGTTTTTAGTAAAGGCAAACCATATTAAGCTTGACAATCCAGGTAAAAGTGAGACGAACGGAAGCTGGGTATGAACAAATGTCTATGGAAACATGTGAACGCCTCCAGAACGCAGACACGGCTGACTCTCAAACAATGGCAGGGGAGGGGGGCGTGGGCAGGCGTGTAAGGATTCTGATTTCCTGCACAGTTAACGATCAGGGTATAACTTTTGACTCCCCCAAAATGTAACTGTAATTTTTAAAAGGATTTTATTATTTATTTCGAGCAAGATAGTGCACACACGAGCAGGGGGCGGAGAGGGGGAGAGAGAATCTCAAACTGACTCTGCACTGAGCCCGGAGCGTGACACAGGCTCCATCTCGCGACTCTGAGATAAGCACCTGAGTGGAAATCAAGAGTCCGACGCTCAATCAGCAGAGCCACCCATGTGTCCCTGGAATGTAACTATAATGAGCCTACTCTTGACTGGAAATCTTACAATAGCATAAACAGCCGAGGGGCATGTTTTACATTGTATCTGTGTTATATACTGCATTCTTACAATGAGTAAGCTGGGAAGAAAATGCTACTAAGAAAATGGTAAGGAAAATACATTTACAGTACGCTCTGTAAAAAAATCCACGTATAAATGGACCTCCATGGTTCAAACCTGTGTTGTTCAAGGACCAGCTGTTACTGCCCTCTAGTTCGTTTGTATCACAAGCCAGAGAATCCACGACTGCCTTAGCCACATACAGCCTCAGCTGAAGCAGAGGCACACTGATTCTAAAAAGCAGTGGGGCGCCTGGCTGACCCAACTGGTAGAACATGCAACTCCTGATCTCAGGGTGGTGAGGAGTTTAGCCCCACACTGGGCCTAGAGATTACTTTAAAAAACAAAACCAAAAATTCCACCCCACAAAGGCTCTTTGGTGCAAAGGATTTCAAAACCTATTTTATCCCTGCAGATAGAAGAAAGATGTTTCAGAGTCAGAAGGGGTCATATAGTTTTGGCCTCTTCGTTTGAGAAAACGAAGAGGTGGAGAGAAATCCTACTTCATCATAAATCTAGGCAAAGCATTCAAGATCCTACTCTTATTATAAGTAAGCCATTGTCTACATTGATTGTATTTTCCACCAGTATTACTATCAATTAAAAAATATACAACAACAAAAAAAAAACAAAAAAAAATATACAACAAAGAAACTATAATATCCTAAGCAGTGAGATTATAAAAATATTATCATTAACACGATTTAGACACTAAGTTGTCATTGTAAAACACTGAATAATTCTCATGGAATCCTGATTGTTTTGTACAGAAAAGGAGAGGTATCTGGGAATTTCAAAATACACACACACACACACACACACACACACACACACACACACGCACCACTGCTAGATGAAGTCCAAACTGATAGCATATAGTACAATCTGTAATATCACCAGTACCTGGTAACCATAAAGTGGGCAGTTTCTGTGAGTTGGACAACTTCTGCCATTCATACTGTAACGGAAGCGAACCTTCCTTAGGTTCACATTTTAGTTTGAAGTCATTTCCAATTTCTTCTGATCCATCAACGTAACATCTTATACCTGACGGCTTAACTGAGAAAAGAGTAAATGGTAACTTTACACAAGACAACAGAACTTATGTTTGCAAGGATTAAACACACAGTACATTGCACAACCACTGGCTCATTATCATGTGGTCCTGAGTTCCGAGGTGACAAGACCAAAAGACAGTAAGAAGTCATCAGCACCAGTTTACCCAACTACGCAACATGAAGCAGGCACGAATGAGCTCAGGCCTCTCAGGCAGGGGCTCTGGGCTCCTTCATTCCAAGGGGCGCATCCGAAAAAAGAAGGTGGTACAGGCGGCTTCCACTTCCCTCCAATCCTTACCTGTTCTTCTACTCAGTGCCTGACATGAAGGTAGCACTCTGGGAGTCTGTGGCATGTCATATCCCTCTGAGTGCTGTTATCTTACCATTTGGGGGATTTATAACAAATAATGCTGATAACAGGACCAATTAACACTCTGCATTTACATTAACCCCAAACCATCCAGAGAGCATTGTTATAAAAAGGTCAACCTGACGGTATACTCCAGGTCTCTCTGGGAAACTGTTTAGAGCCGCTGCTAAACCCCTTCCTTGTAACTCATTCCAAACACTGGAATAACACCTTGGCATTTCATACTCTTCTGCTGAATTTACGACACAATGTACATACAATAAAACCAACACAACTGCATCTTCTGGGGGGATCATTTTGAACAAATGTGTAAGTACCACCATCAAGCACGGCTTAACCTCTCCCAAGTAATTTCCCTCATGCTGAGATCTGATGCCACAACCCTGGTCCCAGGCAGCCACATATCAAATTTCTAGCACACACTAGATTTGTTCTACTGCTCCTAGAATCATATAAATGGAATAATACCCATTTACTTTTTTTTTTTCAGTCTTACTCCTTTTATTCACTGTCTTTTGATGCTGATCCATGCAGTCGCTAGATCACTCTTTTTTAATGCTGAGCTGTATTCTATCAAGGGACTAGAACACAGATTTGCTTCCCCATTCATCCACCAGCAAACATGGTTTCCAGTTTTAGGACTCATGTTAAAGCTCAATCAGCTAAACTCCACGGGAAAAGATGTGTAGCCTCTCACCATTAGAGGAAAAATCCTGAAAGATTCTGAGTACGGGCTAAGAGCGGTGTGGACCCGTTCTAAATCAGAGGCTACTTCCAAGGCAAGATTAGGAGAAGCAGGGATTACGCTGGAGATGAGGGACATTTAGCAACAGAGGACCCCAGGAAAAGATGAGTAAAGTGGGGGCAAGAATGGGGAAGCAACAGCAGTTTCTAGTTTACCTCCACTCCACAACCTTGGGAGGAACAGCGCTCCCTATGAACGGCGGGTTTTACTGCACGTCTTCCCAGTCTGGTAAATAGCAGGTCTGCTTGCTTCTTTTTCAGTCGGAGCTAATTTTTATTCTTTCAGTCCTGGAGATGGGCTTTTATTGTTTCACTGCTATGAAAATGTAAATGGGTTCTACAGTTTTGTGCCATTAGAAATGCTGCTTCAACACTACGTAAATATTCACACATTTTCCTTTTTCTTGGTAATTCCTGGATCACATCTAGTAAGTGCATGTTTAACTCCATAAGAAACACTCGAACTGTTTTCCAAAGTTGACCAAAAGAATTACTGCGGAGCATTTTTAACAAAGGTTGCCATTCATGATCTCACATCTTTACACATTCTTTGATAATACTTAAATTTGATTTCATTTCTCCACTCTTCTTACTGCCTGTACCTTTTAACAAGGGTGGACACAGCATTTAATTGCACTGTTTACTTTCCTAAGCAAATATGTTCCTTTTTCAGATTGATCAGTTGCCCTGGGGAACTACATCAATGAAAAACTTTACATCAGTTTTGCAAATTATTTCATCCTGTGAATCTTCAAAGAAATGAGCTCTTTTCTTCATTTTTTCAAACTACCAAATATATCCTTTACTACATAAATTAGCAGATATTGTGAGATATTAAAGCATTGCTTCATACATCAAAAATCTATTGGTGGGGCGCCTGGGTGGTTCAGTAGGTTAAAGCCTCTGCCTTCGGCTCGGGTCATGATCTCAGGGTCCTGGGATTGAGCCCCGCATCGGGCTCTCTGCCCAGCAGGGAGCCTGCTTCCTCCTCTCTCTCTGCCTGCCTCTCTGCCTACTTGTGGTCTCTGTCTGTCAAAAAAATAAATAAATAAATAATCTTTAAAAAAAAAAAAATCTATTGGTAATACAGTGTTCTAACCCTAACCTTCATCTTTTCTTTTTCTTTTAAATTTTATTTATTTATTTGTCAGAGAGAGAGAGAGAGAGAGCGAGCACAGGCAGACAGAGTGGCAGGCAGAGGCAGAGGGAGAAGCAGGCTCCCCACAGAACAAGGAGCCCGATGTGGGACTCGATCCCAGGACGCTGGGATCATGACCTGAGCCGAAGGCAGCTGCTAAACCAACTGAGCCACCCAGGAGTCCCTAACCTTCATCTTTTCTAACAAAATATCCCTTTCCCATAAACCAAATACATCCAATAATGGGCAGTTAACTTAAAGTGGCTGCTGAAAAAAATTCAAGGCCCCACTGAGCTTGAGATACACACTCTGCCTATAACAGAACAAGAGGTTACCAACCCTGGCTTCTGGGTGTCACTCTGGAGGGGCCTGCTTTCCATTGGGAGGAGACAGTGCAAGTCTTTCACATGCCAACCCCAACCATTATACCACAGGAAGATAACTCGTAATTCATGGCACTTGCATATACTGAAAGAAAGATAAAAACCACAAAGGAAGACTTACAGATACAAAAGTCTTATTTTCTAATGTTTCTTTGGCCTGGGGTTCCAGGATACCTGGCCATTGTCCCCAGAACATTTGCTTTCACGATCATTATTAGCACAGCCAACAGTCCTTCTCAAGAAAAGGTGCGTGTCCACCAAACTTGTACCCGGGCAGCGTTCCAGCAGTGTAGTAACGCTGTATTCCATACACGTACCCTACCATCACCCCTCCACACTAATGGCCTGCATCAGTCTGTGGGAGAAACACTCTAAATTCCAATAAGGGACATCACATCATCCACCCAGAATTGCTATTTTTGCTTGGTTGAAAACACCGTGCTCTGGGCTCAGAACTAGTTTGCAGCAACACAGCTAAATGCATCAAGAAGGTCGGAATCGTTGCCAAATATGGGACCTGTTATGGTGCCTCCCTCAGGAAAATGGTGCAGAAGATTGACAGGAGCCAGCACGCCCAGTACACATGCTCCTTCTGTGGCAAAACCAAGATGAAGACGAGCTATGGGGATCTGGCATTGTGGCTCCTACATGAAAATAGTAACCAAGAGTGCCTGGATAAACAGCACTTCTGCCATCACAGAAAAGTGACTAAAGGAGCTGAAAGACCAGTAGAAGCTCCACCATTTAAAACACCACTAGCCTATAATAAATGGGCTAAGTTATGGAACAACAAAATACCCTGTCTCCAAGTGAAGTCATGCACAGAAATCACGGGCAAAAGTTTGAGGAGAAACAAGATATTGCATAGTCTCAAAGTGGGTCCTAAGATATTTTTCTTTTTTTGCACTCATAGAGAGGAAAACAGTCATGTTCAATTAGAGAAACTTTTCTATTTTATTTTGAAACTATTTCAAAATAAAAAATAGGGAAAAAAATGCCTTGTTCTTTACCGATGGCTTACAAATCCCTCAGGGCCAGTGTTCACTGAGCTACCTCACATGCGACTGGGCTGTATACAACCAGGAAAACAATTAATTGTTGTTCTACTCATCAAGAAAACATAATCTGTTTATATCAAAAGGTCTCAATCATATGCCCCTTCAGAGGTCAAGGGGCAGAAGGTGCTAGTGATGTTTGGCCACATATTAACCCTCAATCAATTCCCTGTGTTACTGAGTTGCATCCACATGAACTTTTGGCCTATCTGAAGAGTAGGACAGGCTCTCGCAATGGGGCAAGCTATAGTAACACTTCACCCTCACACCCAGGCAGCTAACAGACATCCCAGGTCATGTCCACACAGCACACGGGGCTCAATGAATAAGCATCATTACTCTCTGAACGCCTTGGTGGCATCTCCTCCAGATTCCCCAGAAGCGAATGAAGGTATTAGGCAAGGCCTCCAAGTGAACTGAGTTTCACTGGACTAACACTGGGTCTGGTCCCTAGAGGGCACTTCGTTTTGTTTTTCCTCTAGACTATCCAAGCAGATGTCTCAGGTAGAGCTAACAGATAAGCTTCCATTCAACAGTCACTTGCAAGAGAAAATTCTGGGAGTGTCTCCCAGCAGCAGCCATGACTCATCGGAGAACATGGAAGAGAGCACTACAGGAAATTCTCCTCCAGCTCTGACACAACTTGCCAAATCAGAGTATTAGTCATCCCCACTGGCCCTCAGTAATCACTTCCCTTTCTCCTCTTACCCTCCACTTCACCCCTCCTCCCTTCCTGGTTTGGATTCACAGCTTGTGAGGCCATGGTGATCCCCCACAGACATAACAAAACGAGTTACTATCAGTGCTTCTCCCTTATCCATCCTGAGGTATGAAATGCTGGGTTGTGAGGCTTAATGAAAATGGGACATCTCTCCTGCATGGCGGTCATGACTGCTGTCATGAGTGTGCTTAGCCACATTATGTGCCAACCGTTATTACTGACTCAGGTTCCTTCTGCGAAATGAGCTGCCTTGTGCTGTAGTGATCCCTTCAGTCGGGACCTGCAAATTCAATACAGAACCTGGTCCCATGGGAGCATACACACGGCCACACATACTGTGCTTATTCACACCATTTTTGGGAATGTGAGCCAACTGCATTCTTCCCAATGTACCTGCCCACTGCAAGGTCCACAACAAATAATTCTGATAATAGGTATAGTCTGGTACATTACGGACCAGTTAAAATTCCATCTCTATCTCAATTCAATATTTCCTGGAGAGTCTGTTATAAATAAAAGAAGATTCACAGAGTTATAATGCCAGGTATGCCTGGGCCTGAGATAAGAGTTCAGACAAGTTATTAAAATGTTACCTGCTTTCACATTTATGAGAAAGAAAGGTAACTCCATGTTTATTAAATGAAGACACAGAAGCTAGAATTCCCAATGTTACCATATTCTCTCTCCTGGTTCTCTATTCAGGTTCAGTGGCTTTCATACCATAGGAAATACTATGAACCAGGGCCATTCAGGACGAAGTGCCTTTTACCAGGACTTCCTTGTGTACACACTCAACAATGCTGTCAGTGGAAGGCAGTCTTACCAAAGACAACCCCTGAAGTTGCCACTGGAGTGCACAAAAATCCACATTCTTGCTCCTAGTCTCCACCAGCTCTTACACTCATTCTTTAGAAAACGGTCATGTTTTAAAGGAGTCTGGAATCCAACACCTCTAACTTTTTCACCCTCCCTACCACCAATCAGTTCTCTAAAACAAAAGGAATGAGGTAGAGTGGATGTGGGGGGAGAACTGCCTTGATTGGTTACTTTTAGAGGTATGCCAGGCAGTTCCAGAGACCCAAATTTCCTTCCAAAAATGGGTCTCCAAGTATAACCCAAAACAGAACACCTTAAGTCACAAAACGGGGGAATTTCCTATCATAAAACAGAGCTAGACAATTGTGTTTTTCTACATGGCAGCCATTGTACTTCTGGGTAAAGTCTACCATGTTAAGACTTTAGAAGTATACTTTATAACCTTTCAGTTTCTCAGTTTGAAGGAATTAAGACTGCTTGTGTACAACCACAGAATCTAGAGAAGATAGAACATTGCAGTCTTTGCCAGTTTATTCATCTCCTTCTTAACTGTCATAGAGAAAACAAGACAGCCTAGTGATCATTTGTCTAATCCCTTTACCTTAAGGATGAAAAACAGTGATGTTCAGAGAGGTTAAAATAATTATCTGATGGGGCGCCTGGGTGACTCAGTGGTTAAGCCACTGCCTTCGGCTCAGGTCATGATCCCAGGGTAGTGGGACCGAGCCCTGCAACAGGCTCCCCACTCAGCGGGAAGCCTGCTTCTGCCTCTCCCACTCCCTCTGCTTATGTTCCCTCTCTCCCTGTCTATCAAATAAATAAAATCTTTAAAAAAAATAAAAAATAAAAAAAATATAAATGATTATCTGATGTCTAGTGGCCTTATCCTTTTAATATTTGTTCTACTATATTCCATCTTCTCTGTTCTAAATACTCCAAGTATTCATCATAGAAATCGCATTTATTAAAGTTACATAGTTTGAAAAAAGCTTGAAGTGCCCATAACAACCACTTCTGAACTGAATGGAACAGGATAGAGATTTAAGGATAATTAAATCTTTTTGTGTTTCAAAAGGCAGGCTGAGGCCAAGGCAAATCTAAGAAAAATACCAAAAAGGGAAAAAAAAAAAAACAAAAAACAAAACCTGGATTTCCTAAAGCCTGGCTTGGGGTTCTTCTTCCATATCACAAAACTCTTTCATTTGCCTTTAAACTCTTTTATGAATTTCACAAAGAAGGTGATCACCTCTTACATTTTTAATCCAAAAAATGGTGCTGGTTTTATGTTATTTGAGGACATTAGGATCACTTCAAATGCTGCTACTACAGAACCGTGTTGTATTATTCTGGTAACAAGTAACATTAATACAAACAATTTACCAAGAACTGTCAGCTGAATCTTCTTATTTCCAACACCAGGAGCTTTTTTCACTTTGCACTGATATGTGCCAATATCCGACAACCGTAAATTTGTTACATTTATTGATGCATCACCAGATTTGAGGTCACTACTTGTAAAATGTACTCGTCCTTTCAGATCTTGATAGTAGTCGTCATAAATTTTGTCTCCAGAATATAAAATAATCTGAAAGAAAACCAAAATAAGACAGGGAAAAAACAAATAAGCAAGCCCTGTGTCTCATTAAAGGAGCTGTGGATACACCATGGTACTTTCTGTAGGATCCAAAAAAGAATAAAAACACAGTATCATCAGGAAAACTACAATTATTCAAATCATGTATTAAGAAAACAAGACATCACAAGGTGCCTGACTGGCTCAGTCAGTAGAACATACGATTCTTGATCTCAGGGTTCTAAGTTTGAATCCCATTATGGGTGTAAAGATTACTTAAAGATGAAATCATGGGGAGGGTGTGCACTAGAGGGGCTCAGTCAGTTAAGCGTCTGCCTTCAACTGAGGTCATGATCCCAAAGTCCTGGGATCAAGCACTGTGTCAGGCTCTCTGCTCAGCAGGAAGCCTCCTTTTCCCTCTCCCTCTGTCCCCCCATTTCTGCTTGTGTGGAGACTGCACTTGTGTGTCCCCCCACCCTGGATTGTGCTCTCACTGTCTCTCTCAAATAATGTGTTTTTAATAAATAAATCTTTAAAAAAAATCAAATCAAATCAAATCTTGGAGCCCTGGGTGGCTCAGTCACTTAAGCATCTGACTCTTGATTTTACTCGTCACGATCTTAGAGTCCTGAGACTGAGCCTCACATCAGGCTCTACACTGAGCATGAAGTCTGCTTGAGATTCTCTCTCTCCTCCCCCTGTCCCTCAACCCACTTGCACTCTCTCTCTCAAGAAAGTAATTTTAAAAATAGTAATAAATAAAATCTCAGAAAAGAAAGAAAAAAAAGAAAGAAAGAAAGAAAGGAGGAAAGGAAGAAAGAAGGAGAAAGAAAAAGAAAGAAAACAGAGATCAGTGGAATCCTTGAGTATGGTCACACACTTTCATTTCAAATGGAAAACCAGGAGCCACTCACCAGTGGACCGGAAGAGGCTGCCGGCAGCAAAAGCAGCAGCTCCAAAAAGAAAAAGCTCCAAAAGTTCTCCCAAGCAGATCAGAGTGGACATTTACCCGGTAAGGCCTAACCCCCGTGACACTTCCCAACCCATCCCTTATATTCCAATAAAAACAAATTCACAAGAAAAATTTAATAAATAAATAGGAAAGCCAAGACCCAACGTAAGTAATACAGCCGTACATAAGAGAGTAATTTAGTTAGACCGGACAAGAACACAGATGTGTGAATTCCTATGCACGCTGCTTTTCAGCAGTCTCAGAGCTTACAGTATGTCAATCAAAGGTATAAAATCAGGTAAATACCACCACCCTTATTCCCCAAAAAATGCTTGTGATAATTTACGGGTGGACTCTAACAACAACAAAAAAGACAACATTTTTTTTTATCTTAATACAAAGTCAGAGGCACTTGAGGGTTCTAGATACTAAAAGACAAAGTTTTAAACCTCTTAGGATATATGTGCCCAGGGTAACAGGACCTTTCAACTAGTATTCTGAGACAAAAAGCAAAGACCCCTTTTTAATTCCACTGAGTTTTCTGGGCCACTGTTATAAGCTTTAATGGAAATAACTAAAGGCTAGATTTAGAGGGAAAATAAAATTCTGTGTTAAACTTGGCTAGGAGGAGAATTACAATAGTCATCTCTATCACCCAAATTAACATACTTGATAATTTTTTCACACTTGCTAACGAAATCCTTCATTCTGGTCATCTGGTCGTCTTTGACCTAAGGGTCAAAGAGCAGCGGCACCAAACTAAAGTAATAATCAGAGAACACGACTAGTCTATATCCTGCAAGTAATTTTTATCTAAGATGTTAATTATGGGCAGTATAACCGGAATATCAGTGTCCTCTGCAGGAATTTCTTGATGGCAGGGACTTGGGTTCTTTTCGGTATCATCACCCCTTGTGATGCTAATCCCACCCTTTGTCCACTAGATTTTAAAATTTATATATTAAATGTCTGCACTCAATACCAGTTTGCTAAGTAAATAAAAGCAGCATTTGAAAGGTCCAGAGCTGACTCAAACGAGGCTGTCCTATCCTCCTCCGCACTGAACTAGTGACTCCCTTGTTCAGTCTACTATACTCAATCCCTCATTGTGCTATAAACACACTTTAGCAGCTTTTTAATGAGTCTGACAAGATGCGTCCTCACTGTTAGTTATTTTGTAAACTCTCTTAGTATTTTCCCATGAAAACAGTACCACAAATGCGGTCATGCGACAGAGAACTAACATCCACCAGGCAATTCTGATTCCTCTTCACAACACTGCAAGGATGGTGTGGCGCCATCCACATTTAACCCTGAAGCTGAGAGCAGCAGTGGCTCTCACACACCAACTTTTGCAAAGTCCCACAGCTAAGATGCAAACCACATCTATTTGACTTGGTATGTTTATGGACTTGGCACTGAATTAATTTTTACAGGACTTTTAAGCTTATAAAATCCTTATGCATTCTCATCACAACCATGAGAGGTAGGTGTCTTTTTCCTGTTCTACAGGAAGACAGAGGCGTACGAAACACAGGAGGCAGCATGGGATGGAGCCAGGGATCATAAAGTGCAGTAGGAGACGAGAGACCTCAGCTCAAACCCCATCTGCATCTGTTGCCAGCTGTGTGACCCTGGGCCTCCATTTCCTCTTCTTCACATGCATAAAAATTCTCATTTTAGGGTGTTTTAAGGCTTAAAGAACAATATATAATTAAAATCTATAAAACACTTCCCAGCATACGTTAAATGCATAGCACATGGTCACTGTTTGCTGACTAAAGAGATCACACAGGGAGCAAGGACGGCTAACTTCTCCAGCCCAGGCCCCTGCTAGTCAACTATTAGTTTAACTAAATTAAACTAAATTAAAATAATACTTAATAAAACTTAATACTTCATAATTAGGAAAATTTCTGTAACAGTATTTTGCAATTTCGTTTTTTAGATTAAATACTTTATAAATTGTTTTGCTATGAAGATTTTGTTTTGCTTTTTAAGAAATTATTCAGGATATTTAACTTGAAGAATATGGAAAACAGACTGCTGTAAATATGTATTTGCATTACACTGTTACACTCGATGACTCTTATACTGGTAAGAGAATCCTTGTGTTAAAAAATGAATTCTTGGGCGCTTGGGTGGCTCAGTGGGTTAAGCCAGGGCCTTCGGCTCAGGTCATGATCTCAGGGTCCTGGGATCGAGTCCCGCGTCGGGCTCTCTGCTCAGCAGGGAGCCTGCTTCCCTCTCTCTCTCTGCCTGCCTCTCTGTCTACTTGTGATCTCTGTCAAATAAATAAATAAAATCTTTAAAAAAAAAAAAATGAATTCTTTAAAAAAAAATTAAAAGTGGGGCGCCTGGGTGGCTCAGTGGGTTAAGCCGCTGCCTTCGGCTCAGGTCATGATCTCAGGGTCCTGGGATCGAGCCCCGCATGGGGCTATCTGCTCAGTAGTGAGCCTGCTTCCCCCTCTCTCTGCCTGCCTCTCTGCCTACTTGTGATCTCTCTCTCTCTCTCTCTCTCTCTCTCTCTGTGTCAAATAAATGAATAATAATAAAAAAAAAATTAAAAAGTAAAACAAAAAACACAAAGTTGAATTCTAATTCTTCACAAAGTCTCGTTTACTTGCTGTCCCCTAACACATTATGCATATTCCTACCATGCTATCTATCAAGCCTTCTCCACATACCCTCCTCCTACCACTCCCTGACTCACATATCCAACTCCAGATTTTCAGAACATTCCTAAGCTCCTCTTCTTCCTTAAAGCCCTCAGTAAGAAATCTTAGGCCAGGGGCGCCTGGGTGGCTCAGTGGGTTAAAGCCTCTGCCTTCGGTTCAGGTCATGATCCCAGGGTCCCGGGATCAAGCCCCACATCGGGCTCTCTGCTCAGTGGGGAGACTGCTTCCCTTCCTCTCTCTCTGCCTGCCTCTCTGCCTACTTGTGATGTCTGTCAAATAAATAAATAAAATCTTAAAAAAAAAAAAAATCTTAGGCCACTTAACCATTTCATCCATTACACGCATGTCCTCACTTTCCATCACAGTGATTGCCTTCCTCACCCAGACCACAAGCCAGAGAAGCCTGGGGCTTTCTACATAGTCTACAGTGACGGACACCTAAGAAGTTCAATGGACATCTACTAAGTGAGCAAACATTTAGCGAACTTACCACTTGATCCACCTTCTGATTATCAGCTGGTGATAGCAGCCACTCGATGTCCAGTGGTCCCTGGTCTTCTGGACTAAGGGTAAATTTGCACGGCAAATAAGCAGTTTCTCCTTTGGCCTTTTCAATCATCTGATCAGGAGTGGTGATACTCAAACTGCTGGTGAAATCTGGAGAAAGAAACACGCATAGGGACTAAGCATCCGCTGTTAGGCTGGCAGCACACTCACCGCACCCCAGCTGTTCAATAGAACAGGATGTGATTTGTGTCCAGAGTGATGAGGTTCAAGCTCAGTGGTCCCCAGTTTTCAGTTTGTGCCTTTGTAGAAATGGAATGCCAATATTAGTATCATCTTATTTGATACAATTTCCTTTAAGAGCATTGTGAATCTCCCAACATCATATGAGATACAAGTTTCTATTAGTAGAGGGTATCCTATATCCAAGCAGATGTTTAAAACTGAACTTAGCTAGAGTCTCTAAAAGGTCAGTTATATTGTACTAACTCGGGGCTACATTAATTCCTACTTGTCATAGTGCCAGACACACTGGTAACTCTTTCTGCTGGGGCACATGCTGATGGATTTTGACAGGCTGTCTTTCTTTTTTTTATTATTAACATATAATGTATTATTTGTTTCAGGGGTGCAGGTGGGTGATTCATCTGTTTTACACAATTCACCGTGCTCATCACAACACATACCCTCCCCAATGTCCATCACCCACCCACCCACCCATCCCACACCCCTCCACTGCAGAAACCCTCAATTTGTTTCCTGAGATTAAGAATGTCTCCCTCTCATGGGCGCCTGGGTGGCTCAGTGGGTTAAGCCGCTGCCTTCGGCTCAGGTCATGATCTCAGAGTCCTGGGATCGAGCCCCACATCGGGCTCCTTGCTCAGTGGGGAGCCTGCTTCTCTCTCTGCCTCTGCCTGCCTCTCTACCTGCTTGTGCTCTCTCTCTCTCTCTCTCTCTCTCTCTCTCTCTCTCTCTGTCAAATAAATAAATAAATAAAATCTTTTGGGGAAAAAAAAAAAAAAAAAAGAATGTCTCCCTCTCTGGTTTCATCTTGTTTCATTTTTCCCTCTCTTTCCCTTATGATCCTCTGCCTTATTTCTCAAATTGCACAGATCAGTGAGATCATATGATAACTGTCTATCTCTGATTGACTAATTTCGTTTAGCATAATACCCTCTAGTTCCATCCATGTCGTTGCAAACTGTATAGATATATGTATGTATGTATGTATGTGTGTGTGTGTGTGTGTGTGTGTTTGTGTACACCACACCATCTTTATCCATTCATCTGGAATCTAGATGGGTTTTCTACCAAGGTTTCTTTAATTCTAAATTTTTATTAAATTAGAGGGGCCCAGCTGGCTCAGTCAATAGAGCATGGGCTCTTCATCTCAGAGTCATGAGTTCAAGTCCTACACTGAGCAAAGAGCTTACGTTAAATAAATCTTTATTAGATTCTATAATTTTTACTGAATGCTTAAAAATACTTTTTTTTTTTTTTTTTTTTTTTTTTGAGAGAGTACTGAGCGATGGGGAGGGGAAGAGGGAGAGACAGACTCAGGCTTCAGGCCCAGTGCCTGACCTGGGACTTATCTTCTCAATCTCAGAACCCTGAGATCATGACCTGAGATGAAATCAAAAGTCAGATGCCTTTTTTTTTTTTTTTTTTTAAGAGTCAAACGCTTAACCAACTGAGCTACCCAGTTGGTTAAACAATAGATCTAAGCAATAAATCTGATGACAACTCAAAGAGAAGAAATGCCATCAATTTAGGTATTTTTGAATTTATCAAATAGTTGACTTTAATTATTATCTTTAAGACTTTTCTTACTGTTCATCCCTTCCAATCTCTCTTCTGAAAAAGTCCATCATATTATTATTAAAAAGACATCTTAAAATTCTGTTACTTATTCTGGAATCTGTATTCTATAAAATTTCTACTTAGATCACAGAGAATAAATGCTGAATCATGGTAATATTTGAAAAGTATATAAAAACCAAAATAAGATGTCCTGAGGCCCAAAAATTCCAAGACTCTTCTGATTGAGTCTATTAAAGATGGTTTAAATCCACTGTATCTTTATAAGAACTGAACAATAAGCCTCCTCTCTGCCGCTAATGGTTTACTTTAACAAAACTAGTATCATTTACATGCAAAAAAAGGTAAAAGTAGGGTACAAGCATAATGGTAGTTTCTGGATATATCAGAGAAAAAATACTTAGTTTATAATCCTTTCACATTTTGTTTTTCAAGAGAAAAGCAATTCTGTTCATATCAATTCACATATAAAAATAGGTTTACTATGTATATCTTATAAGATCAAAGTTTGAAAAAGTCAACAATTTGATATAAAATGTAAATTTAGTATGTAAATAAACTACCACACAAAACTTTTTTTTTAAACTATTTACACTAGAAGGTTTGCATAGCACTAGTTTGCCACATCCGTTTTCCTTGAGATAATCCAACATTTTCTGTATGCAGAACCTTAGTCTCAAATGGTCATTTACTTGGTCCTCCCCATCACCCAACACTGCCTTGCAGAGCCAGAGGATGACCTGGAAGAGGCCCTAAGCACTGAGACTATGGTACTGAGGACTTGCCTCTCTCCCCTTTCCTTCCCCTGCTGCCACCAAAATACTAACATCTTACAGAAAAATTAAGAGTAAGTAAATCAAGTCCTAATTCTCCATAATGATGATTTTGAGGTTGTTTTTCAAATAATAAATCCCAACAGACCAAACCAAAATGAAGAATTAAATGATTAGCCATCCCAAGATCCTTTCATTATCCCCAAGAAAGCGTAATACATATTGTCACTTGTAATGAAATGTTAATAAAGTTGAAGCCAATAGATTGAGAATGAAAGAAGTTACATTCAAACCATTTATAATTCAAGCACCATTATGAGCTTTTAATCACATTTAAGTGCACTTCTCAAATAGCAGATCGAAACTGGACACAAGACTGCTCCCTTAAATCAGAGGCTGGCTAACTCTGACCAAGAGAATATAGTCTGAGTGCTGCTGTCTGAGTTCCGAGGTGAGACCTCAAGTGACCGAGCTGCTCCCACCCTCGCCCTCTCCAGACCCCTGCCACAGAGTGACCAAACCAAACAGGAGGGAGGTGTTCAACAGCTACCCTAGAATCTCCAGCCCCAGTTCTAGACCAGATGCCTACAGCCCCATGAGCTACCAGAACTTCTCATCTCAGCCTGGCCTAAACTTCTCATCTCAGCCTGGCCTAAACTGGGACCCAAAGGATCACAAAGCAACACATAATTTTTTGCTTTAAGCCTCTAGAGTTTGGGTTGGTTTGTTACACAGCAAAGACTGACGACAGACCATCCAAACCCACTGATTCAGCCCAAATGGACTATTTAATATCCTAAAAAAAGGTCCATTACTATTCCAATCTCCATTTTATGTCCACAATTCTATTTAAAATTATAATTTGGTATTTATGTGTATAATCTCAAGTGTTTCTCCTGAATTAATATTTAATCCTCTGAATAAATACTTTCTATCATTTCTGATAAACTCAGTTCCAATTCCTACCTCATTCACTTAGGCATTCTCCTACCTCTCTAGCCTACAGTGATTTTTGTTTCTGTTTTCCTACAAATATTCACAGTACTTTACTTTCTGCTACCCGATCACCCATTTGGCATTTATTTCGTATATACTATCTTGGGTTTGTTTTACTTTATAAGCTTTATTGTGAAGTTAACTTAGGTAGCCTCCAAGGTGTTGTCATGTGTTCTAGATGTGGATGAGCTTATCTTCTTCCCATACCTTGTATTTTTAAGTAAATTTTAAAATTCCATGTCCTGATTTAAATCATTAGCTCCAAAGGGGCTTGAAAATTTTTGTGGCTACCTCTATCTCCTGTTGTAGTTCCTTGCACATTAGTAGAAAAGAACTGGTGACTAGATTATAAATTTGATCAGTTTTATAAAGGTTGAAAAAGAGTATCAATCTACCAGAAGTTGTTCCTGCTACTTGAAGACCTCCTTTCCATGGCTACTACAAGTTGTTACTTCCATTTAATTTGTCTGGGTATTGATATTTTATGTATTAAGGTAAGAATAATCTGAGTACACCCCAGAATGAAAATTCCATTCCAAAATGAATGAAGACATAGCTCAAAAATATCAAGCCAGAATATACAAGAAAATGAAATTTAATTAAAAAAATTTTTAGAACTTTCTGGTTCCTCTGTGCTTTTTGGGTTTTTATTTTATAAAATAAAAAAAGTTAAATGACACCAAGTATCTAAATGTGTACATATTCAATTACTCCTAACCAGGCTCTCTGTACTTCTACTGCACAGTCATTAGAATAAAATGCAATTCAATTTTCATGATAGTATCTTTCATTCTTTCTTGACACATAAAAATTACTTTTATCTTAAAACACTACCTTAGAAACAGTTACATATGTATAAAAATGATCTGCAAAGTTATATCCCAAACTGTTGAGAGCAGTTAGTTTTTGAGAACTGAGATTTTAAGAAAGGTGACTGCCCATTTCTGCTTTATACTGATATTTTCTTAATGTGTGCGCTGCTAAAAAAAAAAAATAATAATAATAATAAATAAACGGAATTTTAAATGGCTTTCAACATTTCTTTTTTTAAAAAAATGTTTAAAACATTCAACTACTCTTCAAAGTGTTGCACTAGAAATGAATTAAAATCTCAAGATTATACAAAACAGTTATTGGGTTTCCTAGCAACACCGAAGGGGCTCTTTGCACAGAGGCATAGTTTTTCAAGTGTTGAAGTAAGCAACAGTCACAAATTATAGGAGACAAAAGGCTGACACTCAGTCCCATGCAGTGTCTCGGAGGATTCTTTCCTAATAGGTGCTGCCCAATTTTATTTATGCAGCAAATTAAGTGATAATTTAAACTGCAAACTACTTGCAGGTTCAAACATGGCCTGAAAACTAAATCAAATAACAAATCTTATAATTTCATTTAAACTTATATTCAGTATGATAAAATATGTAGACCATCATGAACTCCCAGTCTGCAAAATCCAGTTAATAAGTGCTCAGCACTGGATTATGCAAGTAAACACACTGAATCACAACTAATTTTGGCAGTGAGTGAAATAACATCTCCCAGTTTTCTGCTTGCTTTTTTTTAATCTTCACATTTCAAACACTTGAATCTTCAGAGTTTCTCTTCTGCCCAGTCTGACTTCTACTGGAGCATCAAAATGACATCAGCTCATCAAAGTATGTTTTTAGCCTTGATGTTGTCATCTCCTACCAAATATGGAAGATCTGTTTGTGCCCTAAGAACGACGAAGAAATGAAGATAACTGAAGACTATATTCCTCTAGCAGGAAGGCAACGTTTTGAACTGAAGACCTGCTTTGATCTCTCTAACAGATTCCTTTAAGTTTAAGTTACCCATTGACCTGGATGGTCTTCAGGTATCTTTTCCTCCTTGCAATCTTAAAATCACTGGAAAATAGAAAGTGCTCATGAAACTTTATGGCTGACTTAGAGAAAAAAGTAAATGTGAGAAGTTTCAATTATGTTTTGAGTAAGTAAAGTCTTAAAAATAGAGAACATCAAAGCTAGGGAGGAAAAAAACCACAAATTTAACTGTATTAGGTCAGAAAACCAGAAGCTATCTTTTAACAAACTTGCTGAGAAGAGGAAGGTTTTCTGTTGTTCTATCACTTGCGAAACAAAACAGAATAGCTCGAACTTATTTTCATGTTTTTACCTCTAACAAAAGGTACTAAATGTGAAGTCTGACCAGTGACGGCATATGCACAGGGATTTTAAAGATCCTGAGTCCAGGCACTTCTTCTGGTAGCCATTCTTTGTGCCCAAACATGGATTAATTCCTCATGCCCCAAATTGAATTAGATGTCCTCCATGTACACCTCGTGCAGCTGATGAGGACTCCATCATAAGCACTTTTCCTGCTTTACTGAAGTTCCTGCTTTACCGTGAGTCCTTCCTACTCTGTACCTCCTGTGAACATTTCACATTTGATTTCAAAGTCAAAGACTCAGCTAAAAAAGGACAGAAGGAAGGAGAGAAAGAAAAGAAAAAAAAAAACCACAACTCATAGGCACAAGTACCTTCTTATCAGAGAAGGAAAACAGATGCAAGATGGTCTATTTCAAAACAGAGAAAAATTAACAAGTTTTTTTTTTTAAAGATTTTATTTATTTATTTGAGAGAGAGACAGTGAGAGAGAGCATGAGCGAGGAGAAGGTCAGAGAGAGAAGCAGACTCCCCGCGGAGCTGGGAGCCCGACGCGGGACTCGATCCCGGGACTCCAGGATCATGACCTGAGCTGAAGGCAGTCGTCCAACCAACTGAGCCACCCAGGCGTCCCAAAAATTAACAAGTTTTAATGCAGCTAAAAGTAGGTGAAAATCACTTGAGACCTTTCTCTATTAAAGATGAAACTGAAGGGGCGCCTGGGTGGCTCAGCCATTAAGCATCTGCCTTCAGCTCAGGTCATGATACCAGGGTCTTGGGATCGAGTCCCATATGGAGCTCCAGGCTCCTTGCTCTGCAGGAAGCCTGCTTCTCCCTCTCCCCTGCTTGTATTTATTCCCTCTCTCACGTGTCTCTGACAAATAAATAAATAAAATGTTTAAAAAAAAAAAAAAGGACAGAACTACAACAAAGCATCTAGAGCCAATCAAACATAGGAAATCGAAGAAATGAGAGGAAGTGCTGAGGAGAAAAAGGTTTTAAGTCCTGCTAGTGGAGTACTTGCGTTTGTGCAGCTGCCCACTTCTTCCCCTGCTCCACTTTCTCCGACTGAGAGCAACTCTAGCCACTTTTCAAAGTACCTCTTACCTGTCACCTCCTCTGTGAAGCTTCCCCTTTCTTCATAGGCAGTGTTAATTGCCTCCTCCCCGTTGCACAAGATGTTCCTCTATTGTTGGGAGATGTTTATGGGGCCTCATCCTAAGCACCCACACTTTCACTCCATTGTCAGTGTCTCAGGGCTTCATCTCTGGAGGGTTATGTCCCAAGCCTCATTCAATAAACCCCTGGAGGGAAGCCTGGGTGGCTCAGTTGGTTAATAGCCCAACTCCTGATTTGGCTCAGGTCATAATCTCAGGGTCCTCAGAGGCAGGCTCTGCACTCAGCCGGCAGTTTGCTAGAAACTTTTCTCCCTCTCCCTCTGCCCCTCCCTCTGCTCACACTTTCTTCCGCTCTCTCTCTAAAATAAGAAATAATTAAATTTATTAAAATATTAAAAATAAAACAACAACAACAAAAAAAACCCTAGACCTGGCATTGGCCAAAACTGATAAACTTTAAGTGGAGAGCAGAGCTCAGAGTAGAGGGAAGATGAAGGAACTGTATGAAAGAGGTGGTGATTAATGGGACACAAAGCCATCAGTCCTTGTGGGAAAAGTGTTAAGAAGGAGGGCCACAGGAGACCATGAATCCAGGAGAGCAAAGGAATGGAACAATGATCCCATACAGGATATAGAGCTCAGAAAAAGCTGAACAAACCTGATCATGTACTGATAGGACCAAAGACTGATGTTTATTAATTTAATACTCACATTACAAGAAATATTAGCAAATCTAATTAAGAAATTAACATGTAAACAACTTTACATATAGTTACATTAAAATGAGAGAAACTGGACATCAAGAAAAATTTAAAAAGAAACCTATTTGTAAACATTCTGAAATCACAACTGTAGCTGAAGAAAATTTACTTGTCCTATTTTTTCATCTACCCTGAAAACACGAAACAAAAATTAAAAAATACTACATACTGATGCATGGTTTCTCAAAATATCTGGAGTCATTCCAAAGATATTAACAAAAAAGGGGGGAAAGACTAGGGAAAAAAAATAATTTAAGTTTACATTCCAAAAGTCTTACATATTTCTTTGATTTCTTGGGAAGGGCTACATTATGATAACCTTAATCATCAGTGGTTATAATTTACTTACTACTAATTCCTTTTGAGAAATGTCAAAGAGTGTCATAAGAATTAATATTTTAATGTTAAGAAACAAACTGGGTAAATCAGGAACTGATCCGTTTAAGGGACATGTTGATCAGGACAAGTGTAATTCTGTTGTGTGTATCTGATAACAAATACTACAGATGCCTGTGTTAGCCATCAAGTCTTTAGGATATTCCAATAACTGCAAAAATGCAACTGCCAGAGCACCTGGCTGCTCAGTCAGTAGAGTTAAGTGACTCTTGATCTCAGAGTCTGAATTTGAGCCTCCTACTGGGTGCAGAGTTTACTTTAAAAAATAAAAATAATAGAAATAGAAATGCTTTTAAAAAATGCAACTGCCATGCTATTTAGATCATTTCCTGGACCCTCCCTTCGACCTGAGACAACTTTCCTTCTCACCAATTGCTTTGGGATTAGCAATTTATAAAAGTCACCTAAATAGTGAGTGTTTCTAGAAAGGAAAAAGAAAAAAAAAAACATTTTAAATATGTTAATGTTATAGTTAAGTACTCCAACTAGGCTTTTCAATATTGCTGGGAGAGAGATGAAAAACACTTAGAGGAAGGTAGAAATTATGCCCTTTGCTTTAGAGGTTTTGCTTAATTCCCATGTGGGGTACCCAGTACAGTCGGTTAATATGTACTCAGAGCTAAGAAAATAATACTTATAGTTAGGTAAGTTAATAAGAATGAGAAATGACATTAAGTGGACTTCTATGCTTTTCTATGCAGTTTTTTAAATGCAAATTCCAAGCTCCCCACACCCCACAGGTGTCCAGGAAGTAAACAGAGATGGAAACGGGGAAATCATTATCTTAACAACAAACAGTAACAGTGACTGGGTGCTTATTATGTGTCAGGCACTTTTCCAAAGTGTATATATATATTAACTCTAAATTCTCGTAACTCTGAAGGAGGTATGACCATTAACCCATTTTACAATGAAGAAAGAGATACTGAGAGGTGTCTAAGCCACTATGGGGAGCAAGATACAAGACTGCCAAGCCACATTGATCCTGTAAGTAGAAGTTCACCAGTAAACACCCTTGAACACAGAGATCTTGTTTTAAAAATCACTATGGGGACACCTGGCTCAGTCGGTTAAGCAGCTGCCTTCTGCTCAGGTCACCATCCCAGCTCCTGGGATCTAGGCCAGTATATCAGGGTCCTTGCTCAGTAGGGAGGAGCTTGCTTCTCCCTCTGCCTGCTGCTCTCCCAGCTTGTGCACTCTCTCTCTGACAAATAAATAAATAAAAATTTTAAATAAATAAATAAATGGCACTATGAATCACCAGGAGGTTTTAGACTCTACTCCAATCACCGTGGGTGGAGGAGGGTTTGGAATACACACTTTTCCTCTGCTATACTAAACTTCTAAGGAGAAGGAATTTTAGGTAGCACATGGTTCAGGAATTTGGGTGAATCTTTATCTGTTTTTGTTTTGTTTTTTAACTTTATTTTTAGGTCATCTCTACATCCAATGTGGGGCTTGAATTTACAACTCCAAGAGCAAGAGCTGCAGCATCGCTCTACGGATGGAACCAGACAAGTGCCCCTGGGCGAACTTTTTTTAACAGGAAAATAAGTACCAGACTAGGAATCTGTCATCTGTCACAAACAACAACAACAAAACCCACTCTCATTTTGGACATGCTGTTGCTACTTTAGGGCTCACACATAAATTAAGGGTGCTGAACTAAAATATCTATTTCAGATCTAAGTAAGTCCTAATTTTAGACAATCAACCAACAAGAAGTCTTTCCCTGATGTCCATCTCCTCCCCTTCTTCCACAACTCAAGGGCAGTAAGCAGCAGTTCCTGGAGCTCACTTACACGTGCAGACATTCATTTCTGACACATTAGCATATTGAATTATGGAAGCAGTTCTATCCATTAATAGCATGGGCTCCAAAGTCAGATCTGGGTTCAAATTCATATTGAGCTTACTAACTGCTTGGCTATAGGCAAATTTCCAGCCTTTTAAAATCAGTGTTTTTCTCCTAATATTAACAGTAATAATGCCTACTCCATTGTAAGAATTAAATAAAAGAATGTATGAAAAGCCTTTAGAACAGTTCCAACACAACTCGGTATCATCTTTCTTTCTTTTTTTTTAAAGATTTTATTTATTTATTTGACAGACAGAGATCACAAGTAGGCAGAGAGGCAGGCAGAGAGAGAGAGCGAAGCAGGCTCCCCACCAAGCAGACAGCCCTATGCGGGGCTCGATCCCAGGACCCCAGGATCATGACCTGAGCCGAAGGCAGGGGCTTAACCCACTGAGCCATCCAGGTGCCCCTCGGTATCATCTTTCAATGAACAGTATCTAACATGGCAATTCACTGTCCTCTTACAAGCTTATCACTTCTACTAGAACATAAGCTCTGACTGTTGAGAAGGTATTTTTTAATCTTTTATCCCTCACATTTAGCAGTGCCTTCCATACAAGAAAAACTCAAAATATGTTACGTAAACAAATGACTCTGAAATGTATCTACCATGTTTGAAAAAAGAGCACAACTAGTGACCTAGGTCAAATCTGATTTAGTGATGGCCCTGGGGAGTTGCAATGGTATGTATCTATCTACAGAGTTGAGATGTGTGAGTAGAGACAGAAGCTACTACTGTTTTGAGGAACTTGGCTCTCAAGGGTATAGGAGGAAAGTGGTACAGTGTGGTTGGGGGTCAAGGAAAGGTTGTTTTGAAATAAGAAATGTAGCACATGTTTATATGAGTCAAAGGGAAAGAGCAAATAGAGTGAAAGAGGTTTAAAAATAACCACAGCAAAAAACTCAAGAGACTGAAGGATCAACATCCCACAAAAGAAAGGTGCCTAGAAAATAGGAAACAAGACAACTTTAAATAAGAATAGAGGGGGGTGGGGGTGTAACTGGATATGAATAGCCCACAAATGTTTTAATTAAAAGTTAGTACCATGGGGTGCCTGGGTGGCTTAGTGGGTTAAGCCTCTGCCTTCAGCTCTGGTTGTGATCTCAGGGTCCTGGGATTGAGCCCCCGCATCGGGCTGTCTGCTTGGTGGGGAGCCTGCTTCCCCCTCTCTCTCTGCCTGCCTCTCTGCCTACTTGTGATCTCTGTCTGTCAAATAAATAAGTAAAATAAAATAAAATCTTAAAAAAAAAAAAAAAAAAAAAGAATAGAGAGGGGTGCCTGGGTGGCTCAGTCAGTTATGTGTCAGACTCAATTTTGGCTCAGGTCATGAATGATCTCAGGGTTGTGAGATGGATCCCCGCATGGGACTCAACACTCATGGGAGAGTCTGCGGGAGATTCTCTCTCTTCTCCTCCCTCTGCTCCTCCCCCAGCTCATGTGCAAATGTGCTTTCTCTCTCTCTCCAAAATAAATAAATAAGTGAACCATAAAATAAATTAATAAACTAACTAATTAATAGATAAGAATGAAGGAAAGGACACGAGAGACTGGTACAATTATGAATAAGCTTATATCCTGAGGTACAAGAAATTAAGGGAATTTGTAACTGATAGCCTCTATTTTTCTTCTCTGGCAAAGGAGGCATACAACATTTACTTGGAATAAAAGAGGCAGAAAAAACATAGGTAGGGGGTTTCTGGAGACAGTTTCAAGTCTGAAATATCTGTGAAGACGAATGGGAAAGAAAGTGGAGGATTACAGAATGGGATCATGAATCCAAACGATCCAAGTTCATAGTTGATGAAGCTGAGCTTTATCGTACCATTTTTCATTTTATATATTTGAAAACTTCCATAATTAGGATGTTTAAAAAAAAAATGATATGGCACTACACACCCATCAGAACAGCCAAAATGAAAAAAGACCCTGAGGAGGATGTGGAATAACTGAAACTCTCATACTCTATTGGTGGGAGTATCAACTGGCACCACCAATTTTGGAAACCTGCTGGGCAATTTCAACTAAAGCTAAACATAGGTATTACCTTTGGGACCCCATTCATAGGTAGGGAAATGTGTACGTATTTGCAATGAAACACAAGAATGAGAATGACAAAGCAGCATTTTTCACAATAGCAAAAAATTGAAAAAAAAGTCCATTAGTAGTAAGATGGGTAAATCAATTGTGATAGAGTCACACAACAGAATCCCATATAGCAATGCAAATGAATAGACTACAGCTACACAAAATCAGTAATCTTTCTGATGTGGTAAGTGAAAGACAAAAAACACAGACTGTATAATTCCATTTATATAGTGTTAACATGAATCTACATAGTTAGAAATCAGAAGAGAGTTGGGAAGTAGCTAGGAAAGGCTGTGAACTTGAGATGTGTGAGGAGAAACAGAAGTGACCATTGTTTTGAGGAACTTGGGTCTCAAGGGTAGAAGGAAAGTAGTAAGAGTGAAGTGTGGTCAAGGAAGGGTTGTTTTGTTTGTTTAAAGATTTCACTTATTTATTTGACAAAGAGAGAGTGTGCACAAGCAAGGGGAGCAGGCAGGTAGAGTGAGGGAGCAGAGAGCCCAATGTGGGGATGTGGGGCTCAATCCCAGGACCACAACCTAAGCCGAAGGCAGCCACTTAACCAACTGAGCCACCCAGGTGCCCCTGAAGGATTGTTTTCAAATGAGAAATGTGGAATATATTCTATTTCCTGATCAGGGTGAGATTAAACAGATGTTTCTGCTTTGTGAAAACTCTCTTACCTGTTTACTTGTAAATAACGCTTTAAACTTTGTGCTTCTCTAAATATGTCATACTTCAGAGAAAAGGTTTACTTTTCTTTAATTCTTAAATTTTTTGAAGTAAACTCTACCCACAAACTAGGGCTCAAACTCATGACCCTAAGATCAAGAGTTGCATGCTCTACCCACTGAACCAGCCAGGTGCTCCTAAGAGGTTTACTTTCAAAGAAATGTGAAAGAGCTGAAGCAGTTAGAGACAAAGGTTACTTCTGTTTTTGTTAAAAATATAATGTCCCGGGACACCTGGGTGGCTCAGTTGGTTAAGCAGCTGCCTTCGGCTCAGGTCATGATCCCAGGGTCCTGGGATCAAGTCTCACATTGGGCTCCTTGCTTGGCAGGGAGCCTGCTTCTCCCTCTGCCTCTGCCTGACACTCTGTCTGCCTCTGCTCCCACGTGCTCTCTCTCTCTCTAACAAATAAATAAAATCTTTAAAAAATATATATATAATGTCCCAATGTTTTATAAATGGACTTTACAAAGAAAAAAAAAAAAAAGTCTAGCCACATTTGCGACAATAAAGTCTCCCCAATGTACATAGTTGTACACCACAGTCCATGAGCAGGAGCAAAGAAACTGGCCTGTAAGATAAATCCATGTCAGAAACAGAACTGAGCTCTGACCAGGGAACCCTGGATTACAGAAGAAATTCTGGTTTTAAAGTAACCAGAAGAGGGGTAGAGGGTGGTGAGGCCCAAAGGTCCTTGCTCATAAAAACCTCAGGTTCTCTTCCTTTAATTAACATGGAATAGTAAAAGTAACCGGCAAAAAGCAAAGCTAACACACATACACAAAACAAAACTCAGGTAAAGTGTCTTATAAAGATGAGATCACAGAAAATTAGAAAGCAAAGAAATAGATATAAGAGCAAAATGAGTAAATATAACCTCCTTATGGAAAATCCTGAAGGTAATAAAGAAAGGGTTAATTACAATAAGAAAATCACCCCTGTTGTAAGCATGTCTAACCTGACTGCCTCAATCTCCCAATAATTTCTTTCTAATATCCCAAAGTGAATTCAAATTTCCCTAGCAACCATCAACAGGAACCAGTCTGTCCTTATTTTCTTTTTTTTTTTTTTAAAGATTTTATTTATTCATTTGACAGAGAGAGATCACAAGTAGACGGAGAGGCAGGCAGAGAGAGAGAGGGAAGCAGGCACCCCGCTGAGCAGAGAGCCCGATGCGGGACTCGATCCCAGGACCCTGAGATCATGACCTGAGCCGAAGGCAGCAGCTTAATCCACTGAGCCACCCAGGTGCCCCTGTCCTTATTTTCTACCTTCCCATAAATGCATTTATCTCCCTCAGAGGCAAGTTAAAAATGTGACTTTTTGTGCATCTATTTCTTTTTTCTCCCTCACACCTAAAATGTAAATGTATAGAGCTTGTATAAAGGCAACTGATATAATTTTGTACATAATAACAAATGATCTGATAATTCAAGAAACCAAGAAACAAGAGACCTTATTTAACTTGTTACCAACAGGAATACTGTGTAATACAAATAATTATAATTATCTCGTGAGCACATCACACTCATGACTTTTTAAGTTAGTAGGATGTTCAGAGACTAGGTATGTTAGAAGGTGACTGCAACTAAAGCTCCAATTTCTAGACTTCTGCTGACCAAAAGGTTAGCTGCAGCCACACATGGTTACTGAGCACTTAACATGGCTAATCAGACTTAGTATGAGGGAAAAAATTTAATCTTATTAATGTTTAATTTGATCACATGTAGAAATGATATTTTGTATATACTGGGCTAAACAAAATATACTCTTGGGCGCCTGAGTGGCTCAGTGGGTTAAGCTGCTGCCTTCAGCTCAGGTCATGATCTCAGGGTCCTGGGATAGAGTCCCACATCAGGCTCTCTGCTCAGCAGGGAGCCTGCTTCCCTCCCTCTCTCTCTGCCTGCCTCTCTGTCTGCTTGTGATCTCTCTCTGTCAAATAAATAAATAAAATCTTTAAAATATATATATATATATATATATATATATATATATATATATATATACTCTTTAAGAACTATAATGTCTCACAACTCTAGACTCAAATATTTCTACAAGGGGCGGAGGAGCCCAAGATCTCCAATTCCATCAAATCCCATCACCCCGGGGGTGCCTGGGTGGCTCAGTGGTTAAATACCTGCTTTTGGCGTAGGTCCTGGGATCGAGCCCCACACTGGGCTCTCTGCTTGGCAGGAAGCCTGCTTCACCCTCTTCCACTGCCCGTGCTTGTGTTCCCTAATTCCTATAAATGATAATAATACAAAATCTCCTTCCTACCCAGAGGTTGTCAGAAGAGCAGATTCAAATGAGGCAATTATAAAATTACCTTAAAAAATAAGTTACATCGGGGCACCTGCATGGCTCAGTCTATTAAGCATCTGACTGTTGGTTTCAGCTACCATCATGATCTCAGCAGGGAAGTTGGCTTGTCCCTTGGCTAGTCTCCCACCACTTGAGGGCTTCCCCCTCCACCCCATGCAAATTACATCGTAACAACTGTGCATTTTGGTTCACTGTGATGATCTAGATTTAGTGACTGCAACATGTTTATAGTATGATTCAAATTCCATCGCTGATGAAGTTATATAAATAATGCATATATTGATACTTTTGGCAAAATATAAATTTAAAACTTGTATAATGTTCTTGAGTTTTTTGAAACTATACATATATGTTATATATATGTTAAGGGGGATATATATATATAATATATATATATATATATTATATATATATATGTTAAGGGGGAAAAAGGTACAATTCACTTTTCTAGCCAAGAGTTACCAGGTTCATTCTAAAAGTATCAGATTTCACATTGTACAACCAAGTAATTCCTCTCAATCCTTACTGTACAACAACCCAGGGCACCAACTCTCAAAAGTTTTTGTCTGACCCATCAGAAAAAACCCCCATGGGAATCATCTGGTATTCAAGAGTTCAAAGCTCCGTTCACTGGGGAATCCAAGTGAGACTGAAAGGTCAGCTACAGTCACTCTAACAATTCAACAGAGATGTGGCTGAATTTGGTTCACTCTGAGTGTTTCTTGAGATTCCTTGAGAGCATGTGATCTGTGCAGCCAAACTACCAGTCCTCTGGAGAAACATTTAAAACTCACTCAGAACATACATTTATACTATGGGATGGTGAAAAAGTAACCATAATTAGTTACCTGTAATCGAAGTTTGTTTTTATTTTTTGGAAGTAAATGAAATCAAAGTCATTCCCATTCCAACTTGTAAAATGCCTTTGAAATATGAAAGTGATTTAATAGTTTCAAAGGAAATTTGCATTGTCTCAGTTAACCAATTAACACTGGTTAATTTGACTGTTAATCTTTTTCTCACCAACTATCAAAAGACATACTAAACCATGCCATTGATCTCACACCTACCCTAAAAATAGACTGTTATTATCTTCCTCCCTTAGCCTACCTTCTCTTTGTCAACAGGACAGGCCACAGTCTTCTCTTCTACAGCACACTGCTAATTAAAATACATTGCAAATACTCCTGAGTCAAAGTTAAAGCCTTTAATGCTTAAACTCTAATTGGCTAACTCTTTATTAGAAACCTGGAAGAGTGAGTCAATGAGGTGAGGGAAGAAAGGTGACAGAAAAGGCCGGTGGGAGGGCGCCTGGGTGGCTCAGATGGTTAAGCCTCTGCTTTCAGCTCAGGTCATGATCCTAGGGTAGGGTCCTGGGATCGAGTCACGTCGGGCTCCTGCTTGGCGGGGAGCCTGCTTCTCCTTCTCCCTCTACTGCTCCCCCTGCTTGTGCTCTCTCTCTCTTTCTCTGTCAAATAAATAAAATCTTTAAAAAAAAAAAAAAGTTAAAAAAAAATGAAAAGGCCTGTGGGAAAGCAAAAAAGAGAAACTGTCTTTTTAAGTCACCATTTCACCACTGAATGTAAAAACATTTTCAGCTTCCTTTACATTTTTACACAGAGACAGTGATGGATTCAACAGAGCAAACAGACCACAAAACAATACCAATAATGGAGCCCCAAGAGATCACCAAACCAAACCATGAACTTTGAACCAGCTTCTGCAACAGATCACTTCATCATGCCAGGGTGACGTTTTCCCAACTCCCCCCCATTCCACAATTCGTCATTTCAGCCCCCCAAAAGAGTTGGGTAGAAAATAAGATAGGGAACCAGCAACAGAAAAGGTTACTGCTTTTTACTGATACATAGCACACTCTTAATAGAAACCAGTCTAATTTCAATACCAATCTAACAATTATTCTAGAATATTAGTTTTCTTAAAAAAAAAATAGTAGATGGATGGAAAAACAATAGGATAAAGTCATAAGTTCATTTTCCTTAGATAATTTTTAATTATGTCTGGGTTACTTTATCATTTTAAAGTCCACATCCATTCCCTGCTGGCCACTGAATGAACAAATGAACCAAATTAAAAGTTCCCAGTAACAATTCTTGCCTTTATTTAATTACACCTGATAATGATTTGTATGTAAGAGAGGAAAGACAGAAACAAGGGGACTGGGAGAACAGGCTGTGACAGGAAATTAAAATGAGACTGACTGTTAACACAAATGCACTCCATTACTGAATGCAGAGCAAAGCTGACAAACACCAAACACCAAGCTGGCCTGGGCAGAATACTGAGCCCAGCCCTGCTCACCTCTTCCATAATGTACCTATTCTTTTTTGTTGCTGTTGTGATATACCTAGTCTTGACCTTCAAATGCTCTTTCCCTCTGGGTCTTTTTCTCAAGTCAATATACATCAATTCCTGTCTGGAACACTTTCCCCCTTTATATCATTAACAGGCACTGTGCACACACTGCGAACAAAATAAGGAATAAACAGTTAATCCCTGATACATCATGAAATGTACAGCCTATTGAGGAAAAACAACTATAATAAAGGCCCACTTGATAACCGTTAGAACACGCTCCAGTAATGTAATATGTTCAGAGCAGGGAAAATTCACTTACCAGATGCCAACAAAGCTATTTCAACCATCTTAAGAGATGCTGGCACAACCTGGGCTCTAGGTGGTGGCTGGAGGGATACAAACGACTCAGAAACTGACTGGATGTAAGAAGATGAGAGGAATAGGAAAGTAGGGTCCCCATATTTCTGCCTGGGCATTTTGATGGCTGAAAAGCCACCTAATGGGAGAGGGAGCAGTGGTTACGTAGACAGGTTCAACTGGAGGTGCCTGTGGGAAGTATAAGCAGGGGATGCTAAGTGGGAGTTTCAAATGATGGGGAGAAGCTTGGTAGACAGACTAGAAATAGACTGGAAGCTGTCAAGACATAAATGCTAACTGAAGCATAACTTGAGGAACCCCAACATTTAAGGTGCAAGGAGGAACTGGGTACACAAAGAAAAATGGAAAGTAAGGTTCTGGGTCTGGTGGCTGTGAGTTACAGGAGTCCCTATCTGCTGGCTTCTACCTTTATCCCCTCGGTCTGCTACTGTACCTTGGGACGAAAGTCATATATGCAACGCTTCACTGTCAAGCCAACTGCAAATGCTGGTATGTTTTTCTTTCTTTACTTACCTGATGCCCACTCTTTTTAATCTATGAAAATCTAGCTTTACGCACTACAGAAACCATCCTCCCTGTGGAATCAAGAACTTCCTGAATGTTCCCAGTAATTTCCTAACAGTAAGTCCTATTGACTTCATTTTTGCACCAGTTTCTGGGACACCCTCATCCCACAGTTGTCTTACATCCCCCACACTTCCCACTGTTCACCTGCTGTGTACTTACTAGATGGTGTGCTCCAACATCACCTTGTACCATCTCTCCTAGTCCCACCAGCTTGTCCTGGTTAACCCGACATAGATGGTACTTCTCAGCAGCGATTCTCAATTCTCTACCACCAATCTGTCTTTCCCAAGATCCTGACCTTTGTTTCAATCTTCCTACTAGACATTTTTTTTTTTTACTTCCATCCCTCAGATGCCTCGAACACCACCTGTCCAAACTCAAGCTCGCTGGTTTTTCCCTCTAAAACATGTTCCTCTTATTTTCCTCTGTAGGTCAGTGACTTCCCCATTCACTCAAAGCCAGGAATCCTACTGCTCCTCTCCAACTAATTCTTGCAACCAACCAGGTATCAGGCTTCAGTGCATTTCTCTCAAAACAACTTTTTAGATCAGAGAGGAGGCCCAACACCACTGTTTTTCCATAGGGGCTGCTTCTGTGTACACCATCCCAGATAGCTTCCTGTGTTAGGTTAGACCCATTGTTTCCACCTGCCTCCAGGACTGCTGCCGATTTCATCATTTAAGCGAATAATCTCAGCGTATAATCTCACTTCTTTAATGGCTCCACAAGCTTCTCAGTGCCACTACGGAGAGTAGTATAACTTGACAAATGTCAGTCATCTTTCATCTCCTACTAAGCTCTTGGCACAGCCTTAGAGCTTCACTCACCCAGAGTGTGGTCAGCAGTGACATGATGAGGAACTTGCTAAAAAGCAGAATCTTGGGCCTCACCCAACTTTCTTACGAGAATGATTCAGATACACATCAGAAGTTTGAGAAGTGCTGGTTAGGTGCTTTAATGAACTGAATTTCTCACCTCCCAAGACACATTCTACCCTTTCAGATCTCCATGCCTTTGCAAAACCTGTATCATCTGTTGGATGTGTCCTATCAAAATTTGCACCTTGCGAAGTTCTATACTACTGTAAGGGTACCTAGCACAGCACAGAACATAGTAAGCAATAAATACCTGAATGACTAAATCATGTAATCAATTAATTAATGGATGAATTTGGCTCCACACATGCAGGATCTGAGGTACTAAAGTGCATTCAGATGAATGTGAATGTTAGGCAGCTGGAAATAGTGGCGAAGGATTCAAAGGACAGGTGGGCTGAGCTGGCACTACTTTTAAGTCACGAGCAACTATTTGGAGGTTATAGTAATGGATAAATGAGTCTACCCACATTTAAGATTGAGAGAAGAAGACTATGGGACAAATCATAGGGAAGGCTGGTATTTAAGGGACCTACTATGAATTTGATGAAGAGCGGGTTAGCAGGGTGGGAAAGAACCAAAACAGGTATCAAGGAGCTCCGAAAAGATAAATGGATTTGCCAAAAGGTTACTGTTCTCTCTGGCAACTGAAGTGGAATAGAACAATTAGATCAAAGATAAAGCAAAAGCTTAGAACTTCTTTAGACTAACAACTGAATGAGACAAGGCAACTGGAATGACCACTACCAAGGACCGTCTTTATTTGATGAGAAGGGAGAGAGAGCTGGAACTGATGAGAGCTACAGCATATACACGGGCCTAGTGATTAAAAAGGCTGCAAACCTTCAGTCATAAGACATTTGCCGAACATTTGCTCTTTGCCACATACCATAAGCTAACACTGGGACTATAATAAGAACACAAGTAATGCCCCTCAATGCCCCTCGTGCAATGAGATAAACTGAGTAACTGATGGACACCCCACAACAAACAGGGTATGAAGCCATTGTAAAGTGGCTTGCCTTGGGGGCACCTGGGTGGCTCAGTGGGTTAAAGCCTCTGCCTTCAGCTCAGGTCATGATCCCAGGGTCCTGGGATCGAGCCCCGCACCGGGGCTCTCTGCTTGGCAGGGAGCCTGCTTCCTCCTCTCTCTCTGCCTGCCTCTCTGCCTACTTGTGATCTTTGTCTGTCAAATAAAGAAATAAAAAAATCTTAAAAAAAAAAAAAGTGGCTTGCCTTGGAGGAGGGGCAACTTTTTTTTAGGTGGTTGGTATAATATAAAAAATGTAGACAGTAAGAGAGGTATATGGAGGGGATCAAGTTCACATTTAATCTTCATATTTTTTTATGCAAAGGAAGACTCCAGGCAAGCAAAATGATAAAACATTTCACTCTGCTCCGTAATGACTCTGAGATGGTAGGAACCCTATTCTTGACACACAAAGCAACTGAGGCACACAGAAAGGACAGAGGCTTGTAGCCATCAAATGGCTAACAAGTGGTGGGAAGACAAGTACTTTTTTTTTTTTTAAAGACTTTATTTATTTATTTGATAGACAGAGATTCCAACTAGTCAGAGAGGCAGGCAGGGAGAGAGAGGAGGAAGCAGGCTCCCAGCTGAGCAGAGAGCCCGGTGCGGGGCTCCATCCCAGGACCCTGGGATCATGACCTGAGCTGAAGGCAGAGGCTAGCTTCACTCATGTTGACAGTGTGTGAGAAACAACAGCACCCCAAACTTTAACAAGATCCTCAGGTGATGCTGGTGCTGATACACAGGCCACATGAGTTTGTAACACCCGCCTAAGCCCTGGTTCCTTGTGTTATTGTTAATAGTGTCTGAGAGCATGAACTAAGATAAGAAAATAAAGGGCTAAAATGAAAGTCTTCAGTATTTGGCACATAGTCAAACCAATAGCAGGTTATTACTACGTACGTGACAGATAACCAGTGACAGAAATTAAGGAGGTCAATTAGAGATAATCAAAGAGGAAAATGGCTGTTTTAGAGGCAAAAATAGCAAGTGGTAAGAGCAAGGATTAAGGAGGAAATCTGTGACCTTAGCAAATTAAGTTATATAACTACTCTGTGCCTCAGTTTCCTCACATGTGCAACAGGGATCATTACAATACATACCCTCCAGGATTGCTAGATAGATGGAGTATATATAAAGCCCTTAACAGTGCCCTGGCATTTAATAACTATTCAATCAAGGCTTTAATATTACTACCATTGCTACAGCTGTTCTACTACAGCCACTTTTGCTACTGGTAGTGTGACTTGAAACTGACTGGACAGATAATAAAATACATCAAAAGGACTTCCACTAGCAAATATGACAAATCTCTTCACAACCCATATGGAAACAGATCTAGAGAAAAAAATTGCACTGCAATTTTTAATATGTAAGCCTCCTCTACTTTGTTTTGCCAAATGTAGAAGCCGATCATGTTACCACTCAAATCAAACTCATAGGAATGAATGCCTAAAATGGCAAGAGTTATCTGAAGAAATACTCAAAGCCATAGATCAATTACATAGCTTTTTGAGTTGTTCCCTAGGCTGGAAAACTGTACCTAAAAATAGTACAACAGTGCTTTCATGAGAAGTTCACTATCCTAGTATACCGTATATGAGTAGAATGACTCTATCAAAAATATCCTGTTGAGATTGTTCCTAACAAAGTGAGGTGTCCATAAAAAAATGAAATCCATACAATTATCTGGACATCCCCGGGGTGGGGGTTGGCATTATGTTATTCCACTTTTCTGCTCTAGATGTAGCTTAAAATATTTTTCCCAGAGAGCACATGCGTTACCCACTTCAACTTCAGTTTAGTCTTTGACAAAACAAAGGTGGGAATGTACCATGTAAACTGGTTACTGACCCTTCGTCCTTTCCAGAAGCATTACTTTGGAAATTTCACCCAAGTCTAAATGATATGTATCAAAAAGGTGGAGGTGGTGCTATATACCGAAGATTAGACTTGTTAATAGAATGTTGATCCCGGGAGTAATGCTCACAGATGTGGCATCAACAATGAAATTAACATTTCAACAGGAAGCAGAGAGCCATCCCAACAAAAAGGGCCACCCGCTCCCTTCCAACACTTAAAAAAAAAAAAAAAAAAAAAGCTCCTTTCCAACACTTAAAAAAAAAAAAAAATAAGTCCTTCCAGAGACTACACAAAGTGTGCCTCCTGAGGGTCGCGCCGTTGGATTTTTAAAAATTAGCCATTTGGTTCTAAACGTGCCATATGCCTATCCTGACAAACAAGATCAGTTAGTTAAAACACTGCCATAAAAACTGACCAATTTTTTAAAGCGTCAAATGATTATGCCTTCTAATGGTCCACACATTTTTTAAATGCCTTTTTTCCCCTCCTGAGAGAGGCGCAGTCAAAAAATGTACTTGGCGAATCCTTCAGGAATTGCCCTGTATAAGTCATCCCCTCTTATCTTCAAAATGAATTAACTCATCATAAACGCAAACCGAGCTTACGATTTCCTCTTTGCACTTTGCTCCGGGACTGCAGAAATTATATGACCGCATTTTTGCAGGAACCTAGTTTGGATTTCCAACCGTCTACTTCGTCGAGCTACCGTCTAGTTAATAGCTCGTGCTTGGGCTCGCCTCTTTCGAGATGAAGAATGCTCAAGCTACTACTGTTCGTCTCGCGCTTGGGCTCGCCTCTTCTACGAGACCAAGAATGCTCAAGCTACTGTTCCTTCAGCGCCTCTTTCCTAGAGATCGCCTGGACGCACGGCGGCACTGAAAAGCTCAGTGTCTATTTAATCATGGCGTTTGTAATTCAGCCTCCCCGCCTGGACTGCTCAACACCTGGAAACTCGCAGCCCTAGGCTTCTGAAATCGAGTAAGCCCGCGCGGACACGACACGAGCTAACAAGAGAAAGGGCAAGAGCAAATAAAGCAAAGCTCGCACCCGCCGCAAAGAATGGTCTGGGAAAGACGCCAGGCGCACCCGGCACGCCGCGCCCCCCCCCCCCCCCCCCGGGGAGCCCCTCCACCGCCGCCCCCTATCTCGGGGATCGGTCCCTACTACCCCCAGCTGCCCCCGCCCCCGCACCTCACGCCCCCGCACGGCTCCATTCCGAGCCGTTCCACCTTCCCGGCTCGCACGCGCGGCTCCGCAAAACCACCCCGGTGCAATACCGCCCGCACAGCCACCACTGCCGCAGCGCCCCCAAATCGCACCCGTCCCCTCCCCCACGCCTCATTGTTCCCGGGTGGCCGCAGGCAGAGAGCGCCCCAAGGCGGTGCCGGCAATAGGAACCCTTGGAACCAAATTGCCCCCTACTCACCCGCGACTCCGCACAAGAGGACCAAGCGCAGCAGAAGCGCCATGGTGGCGGCCCGGCCGTGGGCGGTGACTGAAGGTAGGCGGCTCTCACCCGGGGTCTCAGTCAGCCGGTGCCTGCGCGCTCCCGACTGGCTGGCGGCGGCGGCACCTCAGCACCCCCGTCCCACCCCACCCTCGCTTGGCAGGTGAAACACGTCACTTCCGGTAGTGACTGAGCCCCGCGGCGCGCGCCGGCTCCGCCAGGAGCGTGGGGTTGCCAAGGCAACCAGCTCGGGCTGCCCTAGGGATCCTCCCGAGTAGGAAGCTCCCGCGCCAGCTGCGCTCCGCGTTGGGGTGAGCGGGCAGCCCTTCGCCCCAAGCAAGAGCCGGGGTCCCTGTTTCAGTGCCTTCAGTCAAATCGGGGTTTGTGCACTAGGGTCGGGCCAGCCCCTCTCCCCAAACAACTGACACCGCGGTCGCGCCCTTGCTCCAGGGTGCGGCACAGGACAATACTCGCCCGCCTGCCCTGGGATTCTGAAGCGCGGCGAATATGGTTGGGACTGGCGGGCACTCACCCGGCTCTCCCCTCGCGGTAGTAGAGAATGCGGGCGGGGGAATGGGTGGTTAGTTTCCAGCCAGGCGTCCCACCTTCGGCGGTTTGCTGCGAGGTGTCCCACCTAAGGCTCTGGGGAAAGCGAACTGATCAGCGCCTCCTCCGCTCCATGCCCCCCGCCCCCCGCTCCATCCTCCTCCCCGCACCCCATATTTCCTCCCTTTTCATTAAGTCGGTGGGCTGCTGTGGAAGGCTCCAGAAGGCTTTTCCCCATCACCAGTAATGACTGAACCCCTAGACTGCTGCTTCGGATTTGGGAAATGCCTGGGCTGCCTTTTTGACCCTTTGTATTCAAAGGTTATTCTCGCCCTAAAATTGGCCATCAAGGACCAGTGAGCTTTAAAAGTGGGGTTTAGGGGTGGTTGAAGGCTGGAAGAGGTGTTCGGAGGACCTGGGAATTAGAGATTTTGGATCGCCTGATCAGCCTACAGTGTCACTTCCTGGTATCCTCCATACTCGTTCTTGTGTCATTTGCATTCTTGGTCGCTCTTTGCAGATAACATTTATTTATAACTGCTGATAGACTTTGGTGTTCTCGACAGTTCCATATCAGGAGTGAATTAGAGGAGAGCAGCAGTGTGGTGCAGTGGGTAAGTTCTTGGGTCCCGGAATGGGACAGTTAACTGGGCAAGTAATTTGGAAATACACCTTGCTGTGAAAACTAGATAAGATAATGCACAAAAGAATGTTTGGCACTGTGCCTGGCGCATAGTAAATACTCAGTTGAGTGGTAGCTAATAAAAGAGTGTTACTGGGAATATTCTTATTATTTATTGAACCAGCAAAGGAAAGTAAATCGGTTATTAGTAAGACCAAAGTCTCTCAACTGAAATTTAGCCTGGTGGTCTGCTATCCTGACCGCACCTTAAAATTACCTAGAGGGGTGCCTTGTTGGCTCAGTCAGTGGAGGGTCGGACTGTTGATATCTGGGTGGGAGTTTGAGCCCCATCTTGGGTATAAAGATTACTTAAAATCTTTCTAAAAAATTAAAATTATCTAGAGGACTTTTGCAAAATATCAGTATCTGAACCCCCACCCCAGGAATCCTGATTTAACTTGTCTCCAATGGAATCCTGACTGATCTAAGGAGGGTCCAGAGTAATGCTAGGTATTTCCTATTAAGGAAACAAAAATTCTCCCGGATATAACTTAAGGTATAAAATATTTAGAACTTAAATTTTTACTCAACTCATCAAATTAGACAAAAGTAAGTATTAAAGTTATTCATATGTATTTCAGACTGTTACATAATATTTTTCTACTATTAATCACTTAAAAGCAGCACACATTTATTGTAAGTGTCTCCTCTAGGAGATATTAAACTCAACCTTCATGGATTATCTCAACCACTTACTAGAGGAAATCTTTTGAAATTATTCAAAAGGATTTTTATCTTAATCCCTTTGCTTGTAGCACTTTTTTTTTTTTGCAATCCTTAGCTTTTGCTTCCTTCTGTGGTAGGCATTTTCATACCTATCAATCACTTACCTTACTCTCAATATTTCTGGAAGGCCAAAAAGGCACATTATGTCTCTTCATCACTCTTGGAAACCAACTTTAGTAGGTTCTCTAGTATTTGTTGAACTGAATATATTCAATTCATATATTGATATATTGACATATTACTAAAAAGCATCTAATATGTATACAATAACAAATCATTGCATCTTGGTATATCTCTTTAGGATATACTTTTAAAAATGTAAATTTTACAAAATTAATGTTTTATACTTCATTAGATTACCGAACACAAATTTTTCCAACTGTATCATCTCCAAGATTTAAGTAACTTTGAAAGGAGCAATTTATCTTCTTCAGGAAAGTAATTCTTTATATAGTTATATTAAAGTTAGATTTTGGTTTATTAAAGCTGGGGGAAAAAGGAAAAAAAATAAATGGAGTCATCTTTAGATTTTGGTTTGTAACTACATTATTTCGTATAAACAGCAGCTAAAATTATGCAAATTTCTGAAACTCCTTAATGATACCTTAAAAAGCCTTTGTGACTATAGTTAGCTTGGAAATTAAGTCTCCTGAAAGCTGTAATGAAATAATCCCATTAATTCTGGATCCTGCAAATTGATTGATATTTTCAAACCAAGCTAACAGTAGTACACAGCCTTTATTTTTTTTTTAATATTTTATTTATTTATTTCACAGAGAGAGAGATCACAAGTAGGCAGAGAGGCAGGCAGAGAGAGAGGAGGAAGCAGACTCCCCGCTGAGCAGAGAGCCCGATGTGGGGCTCGATCCCAGGACCCTGGGATCATGACCTGAGCCGAAGGCAGAGGCTTAACCCACTGAGCCACCCAGGTGCCCCAGTACACAGCCTTTAAATGAATTGTCCTATCTTAGTAAAGCATCAAGCACTCCACATTGTATAGCTTCTAAACTAGCAGAAAGGTGATCTTGGTCTGTCAGGAAGGTGATACTCTTAGAGACACGAACAACAATGGTTAATATAGCATTTGTTCTTACAAGGATTTCTCAGCAGTAATGAATTTGTTAATACACCAAGAGATGATTAAAATCTTGTGATCACATTCAGAGATTGACTTATTCTCAAGAATTCTTAAAAATTAAAGGATTTTTACCTCTTCACAGCCTGGCATATAAAGGCATGTAAAGCAGGAAGCTTTTTTCCATAGGTGACGCTGCTGATTTTTATACTTTCTGGAAAATGATAATGCTGTTCTTAAGAAATGACAGTTTCGGGCGCCTGGGTGGCTCAGTGGGTTAAGCCGCTGCCTTCGGCTCAGGTCATGATCTCAGGTCCCTGGGATCGAGTCCCCATCGGGCTCTCTGCTCAGCAGAGAGCCTGCTTCCCTCTCTCTCTCTCTCTGCCTGCCTCTCCATCTACTTGTGATCTCTCTCTGTCAAATAAATAAATAAAATCTTTAAAAAAAAAAAAAAAAGAAAGAAATGACAGTTTCTGGGGTGCCTGCCTGGCTTAGTCAGTAGAGCATGTGACTCTTGATCTCAGGGTCATGAGTTCAAGCCCCATGTTGGGCATGGAGCCTACTTAAAAGTAGGGAAGGGAAGAAGAAGGTTTCTCACAATGTATTCTACTTACAATACCAAGAGCATGGGTTTCATGGGTTAATACCATCGAAGTCATCTATTTACTCCTGTGCAAGTGATTTTATAAGTACTTTAGTTTTATGCCGTGTATATAATATTTAGAATCAACTCTCAGGCAGTGACCTAGAATTTTTTTAGATTCCTAATATTATAGGATTTTTTTCTCCGCCAGTGCCCATGGTTCTTGGTCACGCCACTTTGAAGAATGAAGAGGTAGACCAGAAAGAGTGGTGGGCAGCAAAGCAAGGTTTACTGAGTGATAGTAAAGTGATAGTACAAGGCTCCCAAGGAAGGAGGGGACTGTAGAGGGTTACCATCGGGTTTCTATATCTAGGGAATTTTATGGGTTTGTTGAAGGGCTGTTTTAATCTAACCCTTCCTTTGCCTGTCATCCAATCAGGTTTTCGTCATCTATCACATGGAATAGGTTGGAGGGCACCTTCCAGGGTGGTGTAAAAATCTTTTAAGGGTGGCTTCATCTTGGTTGTGGGGGTGGCACTTTGTCCCTGTCTGCCTTCCTTCCAATTATCCTTTATCGCTAATAATGTGATTCCAGAATGAATACACAAAAGTGATAAGTTTAGGGGTGCCTGGCTGGCTCAGTCAGTGGAGCTGGCGACTTGCTCTCAGCATCGTGGGTTCAGTCCCCACATTGCGTGTAGAAATGACTTAAAAATAAAATCTTAGGGGCCCCTGGGTGGCTCATGGTTTAGCCTCTGCCTTGGGCTCAGGTCATGATCTAAGGGTCCTGGGATCAAGCCAGGCACCAGGCTCTGCTCAGAGGGGAGCCTGCTTCCCCATCTCTCTGCCTGCCTCTCTACCTACTTGTGATCTCTCTCTGTCAAATAAATAAAATCTTAAAAAAAATAAAATAAAATCTTTTAAAAAATGAATAGTTTATACAGGCCAAAACTGAAGATTTTATTGATGGCCTTTTAGCTTTTTTATCCAAGAGCAGTCTGTATTTGTTCTGATTGTTTCTTTGTTTTCGTCTCTGTCACTTCATACTATTTGCTTTCCTCCGATTTCTGCTAGTTCGTTGTTTTCTGCTCAAAGGTTAAAATTGGGCTGAGAAAAAGAAGCATATTGAAAGTTCTGGGCTTGCTGGTGATTGGGTCAGTCACAGGCGATCACCAGTATATAATTGCTTTTCTTTTTAGAGATTTTATTTGAGAGTGAGAGAGGTCATGAGTGTGCACAAGTGGTTGGGGGGCAGAAGAAGAGGGAGAAGCAGACTCCTTGCCGAGCAGGGAGCCTTTTGCAGGGCGTGATCCTAGGACCCTGAGATTATGACCTGAGCCAAAGTTGGACACTTAACTGCCTGAGACACCCAGGCGCCCCTACTTTTAGAAACAAACAAACCAATCAACCTGCTATCTAGCACTTGAGTGTAAACACATGGTGGATCAGCTTTTTTTCTTTTCTTTTTTTTTTTAAACATTTTTTTTTTAAGATTTTATTTATTTATTTGACAGACAGAGATCACAAGTAGACAGAGAGGCAGGCCCAGAGAAAGGGGGAAGCAGGCTCCCTGCTGAGCAGAGAGTCCAATGTGGGGCTGGATCCCAGAACTCTGGGATCATGACCTGAGCAGAAGGCAGAGGCTTTAACCCACTGAGCCACCCAGGTGCCCCCTTCTTCTCTTTTTAAATTAAAACTGGCCCCAGGCCCAACGTGAGGCTTCATCTCACAACTCTGAGATCCAGAGTCGCATGCCCTACTCACTGAGCCCGCCAGGCACCCCTGGGCCAGCTTTCTGGAAGGATGACTGGAATAGCACGGAGGGCATCAACTTTCATATATAACTACAGTTTAGTATATCTGTTTGATACCCCCTCTCCAAAGATCCATTTTTACTCACCCAGTCTTAGGCCAGCTAGCAGAAGGGGTGAAGGTGGGAATCTCAGTTTTTAACTTTTTCTTAAACTAACTTTGAACCAATCACCCTGTTTTGGTTCCCCTCATCCATTCTCAGATATGCCTGATGCTATCAAACCCTGATTTATTTATTTGAGAGAGTGAGTGACTGCTTATGCGAGCCAGGGGAGGGGCAGAGGCAGAGGCAGAATTCCAAGCTCATTTCTGGCTTTGTGCAGAGTTCCCTTAGGATTTGATCCCAGGACCCTGAGATCATGACCTGAGCTGAAACCAGTATTTAGTCATTCAGTCAACAAAGCCACCCAGGCACCCCTCATATTTTGTGTTTTGTCGTTTATACAGATTCTTAACATTAGGTTTCCTTTTTCATGTTTTATGACTATTTTTTAATTGCAAGTGCATTTTGTGGAACTTTCTCTGTGCGAAGTATTTGAGACTTTTAAGTATTTTCCTTGAGAGACAGTTTGTATTAGCTTCTGCCAGGATCCAGGGGCACTACCAATACAGGAAGACTTTAAAAATAATTTTTGGGATTAAGTTCCCAAATGACACAGTTAATATAAATTTGGATCAGAAACCAGCATGAGAGGATACTAGTCATTATAAATGCTCAGAGGAGGCTCATCATTCTCAAATCTTCATTAGTCCTTTTAAATAAAACAACATTTCTGTGCTCTATAGATGGCGGGCTATATGAAGAAATCAAACCACGTCTTCCTGTGTTGATAGCCCCCCAGGGTTTTTCATTTAGCTTGCTCCAGGTCAGTTTGTTGAATCACTTGAAAAACATTCTATTTAGTTGCTTCTGCAAGATTCTCTACTGTCCGGGTGGAGTAAACAAATCAAGCATTTCCTCAGCAGGTTTTCCTCAAAATATCCAAGTTTCCAGGGCCACATTCTGACCATCAGGGGCCCTGGGTGTGCTTTTTTATTTTTGTCTTTGTGGGTCCCTCCCACCATAAAAGATCATTAAAATTGTCTTTTCTACACCTGAAACCAATTTTACCATATATATTAACTAGAATTTAAATAAAAACTTAAAATAAAAAAGAATTTAAAAAATAAAAATTATCTTTTACAACTCTGGTGGTATAAAGACATTTAATCCAGCCTGGATTGTGGCATTATTTCATCTGATTTTAAAAGAAATGACAATATTTTTAAAGACACTGGATAGGGGTTCCTGGGTGGCTCAGCGGATTAAAGCCTCTGCCTTCCGCTTGGGTAGTCATGGTCTCAGGGTCCTGGGATCGAACCCCACATCGGGTTCTCTGCTCAGTAGGGAGCCTGCTTCCCGCTCTCTGTCTGCCTCTCTGCCTGCCTCTCTGCCTACTTATGATCTCAGTCAAATAAATAAATAAAATCTTTAAAAAAAAAAAAAAAGACCCTAGATAAACTAGATCTGAGCATTGCTTGTCTCTCCCTCACAATTCCCCTGTTTTGTACCAGTAATATTAAAGATTTAATGGGAAAGGGAAGGAAAAGGGTGAACTTACACATTTTCCTCTCATCCCTGTCTCTTTTTTTTTTAAAGCATTCTTTTTTTTTTTTTTTTTTTTTAGATTTTATTTATTTATTTGAAAGAGAGAGTAAGAGAGAGAAAGCACCCGCGGGGAGGAGAGGGAGAAGCAGGCTTCCCACTGAGCAGGGAGCCTGATATGGGACTTGATTCCAGGACCCTGGGATCATGACCTGAGCTGAAGGTAGATGCTTAACCAACTGAGCCACTCAGGTGCCCCATCCCTGTCTCTTTTCATCTCTTGCCGAAAGTCCCTTAAAGTGTCTTAATCTTCAGTCCCTTTTCTCTACTTTTTCTATGCCAAAACAATCCACCAAGTACTAAATTTGTCCTGTGCTAAAGATAAGAAAGAGATACAATATTTACCTAAGAATAAAAATATGTTGCTTGTTTTATTTAAGCTCTTTATGCATCTCCATGTTCTGTAGTTTATATTTTGGCTTTGAGGTGTTTATGTTTGTTTGCTTGTTTGGGTAAAAATAAGTAGGACTGGCAGAATAAATCAGGAGCTTACATCCTCTTTCTGGGATTTTACACTAACTTTGCTAGTGACCTTTGGGAAGAAAATTAAACTTTGTGAACTCTATCATAATCCTAGGAAGAAGTCTAATGGCTGGTGTTTATGACATGTACATGGGGCATTTTGAGAACAGATGACTTAATGTTTACACAATGCTCTGGGCATTTTAGATCAAAGATGCTGAGCTTACCCAGCATTAAGCCCATTTAATTTATACCCAGATTCTATATTTAACTCTGACAGAAGTGGACGGAGACTCATACTTTGTATTTTGCCGGTTTCTTTTTGGCTGGAGACAGCTCTCTGTCTGATAGATAATAGCAATGCTTTACATTTATAGACCATATAACATCTTTCATCCAAGGAGTTCAAAGAACTCAGCAATTATGATTCATTGTTCCTTAAAATATGGCTACAAAACTTGAGATGACATGCTTTGAGGTACACTGATTACTGAGATAAAGAAACTAGAGTCATGGAGGCATGAACGTGTTAACAAGTTGTTTCAGGAGTCAGAGATAGAATTCAGGTAAGTCCCCCTTTCTTTGATTAGACCTTAACATTCCATCCCCATAAAGGTAAGCTCTACAAGGACTTCAGTTGTATTTATGGTAAAGATAATACTTCCTTTTTTTAGAGATAATACTTCTCAACTGTGAAGATTTTAGATCTTACTTACTTCCTTCTCCAAGCTCATCTCCTTATCCCTACCCTTCCTAGACCCCTCCCATAGCTGTAGCCACTCTGCGATACTGTCACTGTAACCAGAACATCTGACCTATCAAGTAGCCCCTAGTCATCATTCCCATTTTAGAGTTAAGTGTCTCCTCCTAAAAAGACCCCCTGATTAAATGAAATTCCAGAAAAATAGTTTCCCAAACTACCAAGCACCGCCCCTTTAGAGCACTTGCCATAGTTATGATTGTATACTTAAATGTGTAAATTATTTGATTGATTGATACCTATCCCACTCATGCAGCTGTAGGCTCCATGAGCACAGGGAACATGTCCGTTTCTTCTGAACTATTTTAGCCCCAACACTTAGTTTAGTGCTTGTGCTAAATATGGGCTCAAAATATATTTGGTAACTGAATTACTTTAGATTTTAGGAGAAGTGTTCTTTCAGAATTTGAACCCAGATCCTGAAACTTTGGTTTGGAATTATAATCAGTAAGGAAATAATTCGCATTCTAAACTATTTTTCTTTCCTTTTTTTTTTTTTAAAGATTTTATTTATTTATTTGACAGAGATCACAAATTGGCAGAGAGGCAGGCAGAGAGAGAGGAGGAAGCAGGCTCCCTGCCGAGCAGAGAGCCCGATGCGGGGCTCGATCCCAGAACCCTGAGATCATGACCTGAGCCGAAGGCAGCGGCCCAACCCGCTGAGCCACCCAGGTGCCCCGACTGAATTACTTTAGATTTTAGGAGAAGTGTTCTTTCAAAATTTGAACCCAGATCCTGAAACTTTGGTTTGGAATTATAATCAGTAAGGAAATAATTCGCATTCTAAACTATTTTTCTAATATTTAGGGGCACCTTGGTTGCTAGCTCAGTCATTAAGCATCTGCCTTCAGGTCAGGTCATGATTCCAGGGTCCTGGGATCAAGCCCCACATCGGGCTCCCTGCTCAATGGGAAACCTGCTTCTCCCTCTCCCACTCCCCCTGCTTGTGTTCCCTCTCTCCCTGTCTCTCTCTCTGTCAAATAAATAAATAAAATCTTTAATTAAAAAAATAGACTATTCTAGTGTTTGAATAGGAAAATACTTAGAATGCCTCAACAACTTAATTCAGGCTAAAACTATTAAACTAGTACGATGACAAGAGACCAATTAGGAAAATGGGGAAATGCCAGGTGCTCATTAGAGATGTGATTAGGGGGAGCTACCACAATTTGAAACAGAATTTTTCTCTGGAATTTGGAAGTCTGAGATTAGACAGAAAGCCCATGGACTTTTTCTATAGCAAGAGTCCCCACTTGAACTTGAGAAAATGGACTTCTCTATTTCTCTTTAGCTTCCAGTCATCTTCACATGTTAATCTGAGTCGTTAGGAGGGGCTGACTGTAGATTTTTCTAGGACACCTGAGGATGAAGACTGATAGAAGAACAGCTGTATTCAGGTTGTCTCTTCCCGGGCCTTACAGAAGTGCTCACGTGTGAGACTTGTAGAATTCCTGCTGGCAGAAGCCTGAGATGTACTGACCAGTTGCTTGAGTGTAACACCCAGTAGGCCATAATCTCTCTTCTTTTGAAGTTAGATTTTTCTGATTTAGCAGGAAGAGCAATCCAAGAGGTGGGTGTGTGTATGTGTTGGTTGTTGTTATTTTGTTGTGTTTTAAAGAGGGCCTTTCAATAGTACTCAGCCATCAGAAAGGATGAATACGCAACTTTTGCATCAACATGGACAGGACTGGAGGAGATTATGCCGAGTGAAATAAGTCAAACTGAGAGAATCAATTATATGTTTTCACTTACTTGTGGAACATAAGGAATAACATGGAGGGCATTAGAAGAAGGAAAGGAAAAGTGAATCGGGGAAATTGGAGGGGGGAGACGAACCATGAGAGACTGTGGACTCTGAAACAAACAGGGTTTTAGAGAGGAGAGGGGTGGGGGGATGGGTGAGCTGGTGGTGGGTATAAAGGAGGGTATGTATTGCGTGGAGCGCTGGGTGTTGTACATAAACAGTGAATCTTGGAACACTGCTTCAAAAACTAATGATGTATTTATGTTGACTAACATAACACAATAAAAAAAATAAAGAGGGCTTTTCATAGTTCTGTCTTTGTTTTGGAAAGAAATTCTAGAGGCAGTACAAAGCTAGATCTGAAGAGAGTAGGAAGAAACAAGGGGGGAGATCATTGACCTGACAATTGATATGACAGTTATTGTCATAGTTACAATAAAAACTGATGGGGTCTGAACTCCAGTTGTGGTGAAGGAATCGTAGACATTTTAGAGACCAGACTAGGAGGATTTGAGCCCAGTTGGATGTGGGCTGTGAAGAACAGGAAACAAAGCCGGCTCAGGTTTCTAGGTTTGGGCAATCAGTGGATAAGGGTGCTATTAACTAAATAGGGAATAGAGGACAAGCAGGTTTAGTGGAGTATAAATGTTAGGTTTTTGGCACCTGGGGACATCCAAGTGAAGATGCCAGAAAGAGAGACAACCTGGCTGGAGAGCCAGATTTTGGAACCTAGATTACACTCCTTTGAGGAATTAGTTTGTTTTTTGTATCAGTTGCAAATCTCATAGCAGCCATGCTGTAAATGTATATTTCCCAAGGAAGCAGACAAACACCTGTAGCCTATGGGCTTCCTGACAACATGATGAAATGTCCTTCATAAGAATGTTTCTTTAGGGACTTGCCTTCACAAGGCCAGCTCTGCACTCCAGTAAAGCAACTTCTGTCCATCAGACAGAGATTGGGAGCCAAGACTTCTTTGCCAAACCTTATTCTTTTCCCAGGAACAATGGAGCACAGAATGTTGGAGGGCAAGTTGTATATATTTGGGGTACAGGACTAATATTGTTTATAGTTTTAGAGAGAAGGGAGTATACAAGAAGTGAAGGGGAGAATTGGTAGATTATTCAGTGATCTAGATAGATGCTGGTGGGGATACAGTGGAAAATTTGGAATAAAGGACCCTGGTTAGAGTTGAAAGAGTGAGTGAGTAGCAGATGTGCTGAATCAACAAGAAAGAAATCTTGGACCACAGATCCCAGATAACTTTGGCAACCTTACTAATAAGTTTGGGAAGGTATCAGCTGTGATATTGTGATTTATAAGATGTGTGATATAAATATACACATATACATATATATATATGTATTTGGTCATTTGGGAAAAAAAGATATTTTAGGGGCACCTAGGTGGCTCAGTCAGTTAAGCAGTTAAGCTCAGGTCCTGATCCCACAGTTCTAAGATCAAGCATTGATCAAGCTTCTCCCTCTCCTGCCTGCTGCTCTCCCTGCTTGTGCATACTCTCTCTCCCTCTCTCTGTCAAATGAATAAAGGCTTTAAAAAATATGTATTTTGTTCATCTGAATGACAAAATATATATGAGAAATATTTCTCATATATATTTGATCTTCATGTATAGTTCCTGGCCCATAGCTGCCAAAACTCTTGGAATTTCTAGAGCAATAAGAGCAATGGGAACTTCTTTTGTTATAATATTTGGTCTTTTCGTTTCACAAAAATGCTACAGAGCCATAAAGATGAAATGGATGTTTTGTTATAACCAACCCCTTTCCATCACCACTAGGTTTGTTAATGAGGTAATTTTTGGAAATTCCCTAACTTTGGGGGGTTTGTTGCCAAGAGAACTAACCTGAGTTTTCAGTTCCACCCTCTGATTTTGGGGGAGGGGAGAGGAGCTGGGTGTTGACTCAGTCACTAGTGGCCAGTGCTTCAGTCAGTCATGCCTATGTAATGACCTTCATAAAAATCCAAAAGGTAGGATCAGAGAGCTTCCTTGTTGGTGAACCAGAACGCTTCCATGTGCCACCATGCCGGGCCCCTTGTTCCACAATGACCCCTTTGTTTGTGTCCTTGCCCTCTGTATCTCTTCATCTGCCTATTGATCTCTATCCTTTAATATCTTTTGTAATATACTCCTACTCGAGTGGATACATGGGTTTCCTGAGTTCTGTGAGCAGCTCTAGCAAATTAATCGAACCCAAAGAGGGAGTTGTGGGAACCTCTGGTCTATAGCTGTCTAGTCAGAAGCACAGATGACAACCTGGACTCAAAACCTGGTGTCAGAGGTCCACGCTAGTAAATTAAGCCCAAGGAGGAAGTTATTGGAACCCCCAATCTATAGCTAGTTGGTCAGAGCATAGATGATAAGGTGGGGGAGGAGTGTAGAACTGAGCCCTCAACCTGTGGAATCTGATGCAGTCTCTGGGTAGAGGGAGTCAGAATTAGGCTGAATTGTAGGACACCTGCTGGTGTTGGAGAATTGTTTCATGGTATAGAACCACTCCCCCATACACACATTTAAATTGGGGAACAGAAGGGGTGACTTGCTGGCTCAGTCAGAACATGTGATTCTTAATCTTGAGAGTAGAGATTAACATTAAAAAAAAACTAGAAAGTAAAGAAATCATCTTTTAAAAAAAATTGGGGAGCAGAACCTTTATCAGCCATGCATTTTGCTAATCAGTGGTGAAGAAGAGAAGGAGGATGAAATTGAGGGGGTCCCCAGGGGCAGTGGCAGTGGGCGAGGAAAGGGTATTCTTTGGGCTACCAGGTGACTCCCTGTCTAGGACAGCCTTTCACAGGTACATTGGATGTTTCTAATTTCAGATCGCTAGTAGTGCAAACATATCCCAATTCAAAACTCAAGCTCTAAAGGACTAGGAAACTTGTAAATTTTCAATAAAGGAAGAATTTTACTATTGTGTAGATGGTTACTTGCTATCAAGGTAATCTTACCTGCCCTTACTTTTATATGTTTAAAAAGTCTGTTACTCATTCCTGATTCAAAAGCACTTAAAAGATTGAAGAAGTTCCATCATTAAAAAGCATTCTTGTCACTGAACATTATGATTTCACTTTTATGAACACTTTATTGCATGTAAAAAAATAAACTTTGGCTGATTGATTTATTTGATTTCCCTTCTGTTGCTATTGCTAAACAAGAGGGGAATATAGGGAGTATCACTGAAAGGAGATTAATTTCTGTTTTGTTGTTGAATCAGACAAATCTCACATTTGACAAGAGATGCTACGTAGGGCTGGGAGTTAAGGTGGAATTTGACCCTTTGTAGAAACTTAAGAAAACTGAGGAAAGAATGTTTAAACATATTTAATTTAATAATTATTTATTCAAAAACTATTCGCTCCAATTCATGGTATTTTAGTTTTCTGTAATTTCTGATAGAGATTAAGTACATTCCTTCTTGACCAAATAGAATTGCATTCAGTGCGTATGTTGGCCTCTATTAACATGATAGGAATTTTGCAGACTGTTCTGCAGATGTGTTAGGCCGTATCTTTTTTGAGTTTTTTATTACAATAGTATATATTTCCTACTTGCTTGCTTAAGGAAAGAAATGGACTTCTGGTAACTAGTGCCAGGATATCCCATATGGCTCTCAACAAACGGCTGCTGGTTTCCTGACATTCTTTTAGATGCTCTTTCATGCACTAAAATTGCTTAATGGACAGGAGAAGAATCAAATGGACAAACATTGGCAACTCAAATAGAAACTCAGATGACAATTCAAAATGGGTAATTAGGTTTGGTCTGCAGAACTGCAAAAAACCATCTGCCAAAAGACATGCCTGCAGATTCCAGGGGCTACCTTCTTCGAGGGGTACTAAGATTCCAGTTACTCTATCAAGGTGGAGAACCCAGTAAAGGCAGCAAGAAGAAGGGTCTCAATTCAAGTTGAAAAACGAATAAACCAAAATAGATTATAATCTCCAACAGAATGAGGAAGTAAACATTTGGCCTCCTGATGTCCTAGGTCAGCTCCTTTTCACACCCTTTTCATTTTCCCTTAAGGCCCCAAAGGGCTGCTGAGGATTTTCTTTTCTCCCTGTGTTTATGGTGCTGTGTTTTAGAAGCCAATGCCTGATCCAAGCTCATTAAGATTTACTCCTACATTTTCTTCTAAGGGTTTTAAGCTTTAATTCTTTCACTTAGTTTATGAGCCAGCCTCATTCTTTTGCATATGGATATCCAGTGTGTTAACACCATTTATTGAAAAGTCAGTTTATCCCTCATATAATTTTTTTGGCACCCTTGTTGAAAAGCAATTGACCATGGGTGCCTGGGTGGCTCAGTCAGTTGTCTGCCTTCAGCTCAGGTCATGACGCCAAGGTCCTGGTATCAAGCCCCATGTCAGGCTCCTTGCTCAGCTGGGAGTCTGCTCCTCCCTCTCCCTCTGCTGCTCCCCCTGCTTGTGCTCTCTCTCTCTCTCTCTGTCAAATAAATAAATAAAATCTTGAAAAAATAAAAATAAATCAATTGACCATAAAATATAAAGGTTTATTTCTGGGCTCTTTTCTAATCCATTGATCTATAATAAGTCTATCTTTTTTAATTTTTTTCTAATAAAGGCATATCAATGCCAGTATCATATTATCTTATATACTATAGCTCTAATAAATTTTGAAATCAGGAAGTCTGAGTCTTCTAACTTTATTCTTTTATTCAAGATTGGGTTGGATAGTCTAGGTTCCTTGCATTTCCTTATGCATTTAAAAAATTCAGCTTCTCATTTTCTTCTAAAAAACTAGCTGGAATTCTGACAAGGATTACATTGAAACTGTAAATCAATTTGGGAGATGTTGCCATCTTATTACTAAGTCTTCTGGCCTATAAACATGAGGTGTCCTTCCATTTATTTAGGTCTTTCATTTCTTTCTACAATGTTTGTAGTTCTCAGAGTGATAAAAGTGTTAAATTTCTTTGTTAAATTTATTATATTTGATGTTGTTATAAATAGAATTTATTTCTTAATTTCATTTTCGATTGAGGAACCAATGGCTCAGAAATGTTGTCTAAAGGTCAAAGATGCTAGTATATAGAAATACAACTGATTTTTGTATGTTGGTTTTATATTCTGCAACATTGTTGAACTCATTTATTAGTTGTAGTAGTTGCTGTCTTTTGTTTGTTTGTTTAGTGGATTCCTTGGGATTTCATATATACAAGATCATGTCATTTGGAATTAGAGATCGTTTCACTGCTTCCTTTACGATCTAGGTACTCCTTTTTCTTCTCTAATTATCATGGCTAGAACCTCTACTACAACAGAAGTTGTGAGTGGAAATAATTCTCTAGTTTCTGATGGCTAGAGGGGAAATAATCAGTCTCTTACCATTAAATATGTTAACTCTGAGTTTTTCATAGATGTTCTTTATCAGATGAGGATGTTTCCTTCTATCCCCAGTTTTGTGGAGAGTTTTTATCATGAAAGGGTGTTGAATTTTGTCAAATGCCTTTTCTGCATCTGTTGAGATGATCATATGTGGTGTGGTGCTGGACACAGAAGCCTAAGATATTAGGAAGAATATTGTATTTTCTCCATCAGCTACCTCTAGTGTGATATGGAATGTAATGAGGTTAAATACAAAGTCGGGTTAGAACAAAAGACCCCAATAATTAGACAATACAACGGATAGACAAAATTTTTAAACAGGTTGAATGACCACGTGGAACAAAACTAGTCAGCACAACCTAAGGTGGCAAGCTTGCACAAAATTCAGCAAAATTTGCAAAAAGACCTCTGCAACACATCCTGTCATGCTCTCAAACGCCTGCCACATCCTGAAAGTGCTACCAGAAATAATGACCTCTATCCTCGTTACTCTATTCATGATACTTGCAGTTTGGGACTTAAGTCTGACCAGTCCTCATAAAGGGCACAGAACTTGCAATTTTTGCCCATTTAACCCTGAGCCTAATCCTTCCCCTTTTGAGTGTACTTTCAGTTTGCAGCTGAAGGTTGTCATTTTCCTGATTTGCAAGCTGCATGGCAATAAAGCTTTTCCTTGTTTAATGAAATCCTTGCATTCCAGGATGTTTTTTGTTGACGAGGGTCTAATGTAATCATTACAGGAGGGATCAGTGAAACATAGCTGGTTTACAAAGAGGAATATAGAACTTGACCCATTTAGCAAGCATTCTGATTTTATTGGTTGGTTAGAGTATAGATGAACCAAGTGATAGCCAGAATGGACGATCTATATTGGAACCAGTAGAGTAGTGGTTTGAGTTGGGCTGACCCCGAGGTACAGATGTGAGTGCAAGTTTTTATTTAGAATATGATTTCAGGAAACACAAGTGAGGAAATAGGGAAGTGAGACAACCATGGCAAAAAGCCAACAGAAAGTATGTTGATGAGCAGAATGACCCTGCCGATAATGGATCAATCCCAGTGGGAGATCCTGGTAGATTATACAGAGTAAGTCTTCCAGTTGTCCCATCTGAGGATAAGGAGCTGGGTGTTTATTTACCAACTCCTATCTGTTGATGGCTGGAGGCTGTGCCTGGGGTATTAACTCCCCAGCATTCTCCATCTGTCCTTCAGGGGTCCAGCACACTCATGCCATTGGGAAGGCCCTCAGACAGGATCGTCATTCAGTCACTGATTTTTTCCCCCACAGGAAATATGGGAACAGTAAACGCTGAGTAAATCTATGCCTGGCATCAAAACATCTGCTACATGGTTCCTAAGCTTTTTTGGTTATCTACTAACAACTTGGACAATATGATTAAAGTTATAGATTGTCACACTAGAAAAAACAATAAGTGCACATATATATGATTTTGTATGCAATTTATTGGAATTTAAAGTTAACACCTGAAGTGCCAAAGAAAGAGTCACTGTCTTTCGAGATCTATGGGAAATTTTGACCTTGTCCCATTTTGCTGGAAAGTGAATACAGGTTGGTTGAGGCCAGTTAGGGAGTTACCAATCTTAGACAGACTTGTGGAAGAAAGTATTATGAAATAGATTCCATAGTTGTATTGAAATACCATGTTCTTGATAGAGGAATGGGTGACATTATTAGGATTCAGGGATGTGAAGGAGAGAAGTCCAGGTGTTCTTGGGGCAGGTGGTATAACTAAGATCCCATTGTAAAAGTGTTGTGAAGAATAGTATCACTAGAGAGTGAATGTTTGTGACATTCAAATTTCTTATGTTGAATCCTAACTCCTGATGTGATGGTATTTGGTGGTGGGCCCTTGGGAAATAATAGGTCATGAGGGTTGAGCCATCATGAATAGAATTAGTGCCTTTATAAAAGACACTCTAGAGTTCCTTTTTAAAAAAAAAATTATCTAATATGTATTTATGTATTTCAGAGAAATAGAGAGAGAGAGAGAGAGAGAAAGCGCGGGGCTGGGCGTGGGGGGTAGTGGTGGTGGAGAGGCAGAGGGAGAGGGAGAGAAGCAGGCTTCCTGGAGCAGAGAGCCTAATGCAGGGCTCAATCCCAGGACCCTGGGATCATGACTTGAGCCGAAGGCAGAGGCTTAACCCACTGAGACACCAAAGCACCCCATCCTATAGTTCCTTAGCGTCTTTCACCATGTGAATACACAGTGGGAAGAAGACCATCCATGAAGCAGTTCCTTGCCAGAAACTGAATTTGCCAGTGCCTGTTTCTTGGATTTCCCAGTCTCCAGAACTGTGAGAAATGTTTGTTGTTTAAGACACCCAATCTGTGGTATTTTTGTTATAGCAGCTTGAACAGCCTAAGATAAGTATCTTCCCTAATTAGGTGAATTACGAACTTTGATTTGATTCTGGTAAGGCCATCTAAAATTCAAAACAGTCTGTTTTACTTTATATTTTGTTTGTTTGTTGAGTGGGTAATGCGATTGTATGGTTTTGGTTTAAGTAAAGGATATAAAAATATATATATTTTTTCCTTATGGCCTGCCAGTCATCTAGAATTCCTCCAGAAGCAGTAACTATTATCAATTTCTAGCGCAGTAGTGTTGACGGTTGTGGGAGAGATTAACAGTAGCTAGGAAAATTAACCAGTATTGAAACAGTAGCCATAATTACCATGATGTCATCATGACCTTGGAACAAAAGCAGTATCAAAAAAACATCATAGTCCCCCATGCCTGCTCCACTTTGAGAAGGAGGCTTTTTGGCTTACTGGTTTTGGCTTACCAAGATTTCTGGCATGGCATTGACCTTTTATATTTTGACCTGAATACTTTCTCTCATTGTGGTGGATTAGAGTCACCGGATAGCTCTTATGACTGAGTTATGTCTTAAAAAATGCCTGATAACTCCCTGGTGGGGAGGTAGTGTGAAAGTCTTTGGTTCTCGCCCATGTTGTGGGTCAAGACAGGCAGCCATCTGGTCCGTTACCGAGACAGAGCCTCTCTCTCTCTTTTTTTTTTTTAATTTTTTTATTATTATTTTTTTTAATAAGATTTTTTTTTAATTTTTTTTATTTATTTGACAGAGAGATCACAAGTAGGCAGAGAGGCAGGCAGAGAGAGACAGGAGGAGGAGGCAGGCTCCCTGCTGAGCAGAGAGCCCGATGCGGGACTTGATCCCAGGACCCCGAGATCATGACCTGAGCCGAAGGCAGAGGCTTTAACCACTGAGCCACCCAGGCGCCCCTTTATTTTTTTTTTAAGATTTTATTTATTTATTTGACAGACAGAGATCACAAGTAGGCAGAGAGGCAGGCAGAGAGAGAGGAAGGGAAGCAGGCTCCCTGCTGAGCAGAGAGCCCGATGCAGGGCTCGATCCCAGGACCCTGGGATCATGACCTGAGCCGAAGGCAGAGGCTTTAACCCACTGAGCCATCCAGGTGCCCCCAGAGCCTCTCTTTTAAACAGAAGCTGGTCAATGTAGGTATCATAAAGGCCCGAGAATTATTTTCCTTTGTTTGTTTTCTAAGAGGACCTATTGATTCAAAAGAGAGTATGTGGTGGCAACATCTTTGATTTACATGGTTCCCATGTGGTTGCCTGAATCACTGGGAATAGTGGGGAATAGTGGGGAAGGGGAACTGTGGTTTTTGTGCCAAAAACTCCAATTTTGGAGTGGCAAGAATATAGGTGTTTCAGAAAATAAAGCAAGAAAATACTGGGATCATTTCTATTTCTTAAGTAATTTAAATAAATAAATGATGGCCAAAAAAAAAAAAAAGTGGGGAGGTGGGTGAAGAGGAGGAATTGTTCATGATTGAGCTTCTTGCCTATCTGCCAGGCTTGTGGTTCTGGTGATTTTCACCACAGCCCAGCTTCCCCTAAGGAGTACTGCCAAGTCTGTAAGACTAACTTGCTGCCCAAGAAGTTTTGGTCTTGGGTTCTATGTGTATGTGGGTATGTCTCTCTGTGTCTGTATTTTTTTAACAGGCTGGTAGTTCTACATGATCTGAGTCATTTAGGGAGAGATGTGCGCACACGAACGAAAAGATGATTATGACAAGTGTTAGTTCAGGTCCTTCAAGAAGCCGATGTCAAGACAGGATTAGAAGTACATGAAATTTCTTGGGGAAAATGCCTTTGGGGATAAATGGAGATAGAGGGAATAGAGGAGCTGAGAGAGCTTCAGGTCACATCACCCTTCTGACACCTGTGAAGGAGAGAGGAGAGGAAGGAATGGAGGCTGGGAAGAGGCTTAGAATGCAGAGCAGTTCTAAATGTTTCAAGCAAGGACTCCAATGAGGAGTCCTCAAGCCAAAGTCATTAGTGATGAACGAGCCTGACTTTGTTTCCCTGCCATACTTGATCATCTGCTGGGAGCAGCTAGTGGGCAGCTTGACCTGGGAACCCATGTTGTGGGGGATTCAGACCCAACACCTGGGGTTGTTCCCCGGGACTCATGGAGATAGGACTGTGTTTATAATTTTGAAGATATCTGCAAAAATTTGTGTGGGAGTTTGGAATATTTCAAAGTTGTAGGGGAGGGGTGGTGACATTTCAGTGAGAATAACAGCAGCCTAAACAACCAACATTTACATGTGCATCAAGTTCTTGCTAAGTGCTATACATGCATTAAATCATGCACTGCTGTGATGATGTTGTGAAGCGGTGTAGTAGATAGAGCTCTCTCAGTTGGAAATGACAGACCTAAAATTTACCTGTATGGGAAAAGAAAAAATTTATAGAATTTATCTGCTCTCATAACCAAGGTGTCTCAGAGTTAGGATTAAAGCGGGGCAAGTGAGTTAGGTGATGCAAGTGCACAGCAGGATCCTATTTTTATTTTAAAAGTCATTATTTTTTTTGACCATGGATTTTTTTACATTAATCTTGATTTTTTAAAGATTTTATTTATTTATTTGACAGAGAGATCACAAATAGACAGAGAGGCAGGCAGAGATAGAGGGAGAAGCAGGCTCCCCACTGAGCAGAGAGCCCGATGCGGGGCTCGATTCCAGGACCCTGAGATCATGACCTGAGCCGAAGGCAGAGGCTTTAACCCACTGAGCCATCCAGGTGCCCCACATTAATCTTGATTTTTTAAAAATGTGTTTTAAAATACTTTTTTTTTTTTAATGACAGGTTTTTTTTTTTTCACATCCATTTAAATTTTGTTCCTGAGATGAGTGCCTCACTTGCCTGTCCTTAGTTCTAACCCATAACTAAATCCGGAGGTTCAGATGACCACAGCATGAGTCAACTCCTTTGGGTCTGCTTAATTTTGGTAGGTGCTTTCTACATGTGGCTTTTAGCACTCACAGTTTTATTTATTTATTTATATTCTATTTATTTATTTGACAGAGAGAGACACAGCGATAGAGGGAACACAAGCAGGGGGAGTGGGAGAGGGAGAAGCAGGTTCCCCACTGAGCAGAGAGCCCGATGGGAGGCTCAGTCCCAGGGCCCTGAGATCATGACCTGAGCCCAAGGCAGAGTCTTTAACCCACCGAGCCACCCAGGCGCCCCTAGAACTTTTTTTGAAGATTATTTTATTTATTTGAGAGAGAGAGCTCAAGCAGGAGGAGTGACAGAGGGAGTGAATCTCAAGTCAACTCCTTGCTGAGCACAGAGCCAGGACATGGGACTGTCTCATGACCTTGAGATCATGACCTGAACTGAAATCAAGAGTTGGCGCTTAACCAACTGAGCCACCCAGGTGCCCCAGGCAAATGTCCTGAGATTAAAGAGATAGAAAACAAATATTAATTGATAATGGCAGTCTGTGCCTGATAGTAAATACAAAGTACAACTCATGACTGACCCCTGCCCTTAGCAATGAACATGGGTTGTCTTGTCAATAATGTTAATAGCTGTTATGAGCCTTTAATGAACATTAGTATCCAGAATTCCAGGAGCACTTGGATGTTGAATCACAGGGGATATATTCTGATTTTATGAAACCCTATGTTCTAAAGACCAAAGAATTAAGAGAGTACCTCAGGTTACTGTGGTGGGTGGTGGTCCTCAGAATCGTGAGGCAACATAGGTGCCTCCATGAATGTCCTACTCTAGTTGGCAGTAGGGGGTCATGACAGTGACAACAAGAGCTAAAGATTCTAGAATATAGTTGCTAGGCTAGGTGATGGCAGCATATGCTTCTCCAAAGAGGAGACTATGAGAACCATTAGAAAGAATGGTGATTCAGTAATAATGAATAGAATTACCTTTTGTTTGTTCCTATGCTAACCCAATTAGGTCCAGTTTCTGGTATTAAAATCCTTAAAAAAAAAATCTTCAATACCAAAATTTACTCACTGAATGTGTCAATTCCTGAAGAGCTCAGGGGCAAATGATAATTGACTTTTATGAACATGAAAATTGTAATTCAATTTTGAGTCTGTACCTAACTAGGTCAATGTCTGTAAAGCTTCCACGATCAATATCAGGAGGTGATGGAGGGTTATATGGATGTGCAGGAACAATGGGGCCAAATGGATCTCCCATTACAGAAGGTGAAAGAGGGCGCTCAGCTCCAGATATGGCTATATTTGCTGCTTCTGGTAATTTCTTCTCTGGACTATTTACAAGTCTGGAAGAAACAGCTTTTGTACTTAATTTTCATCATTTTTTTTTTTTTTAATATGTTGACCTTTGCTTATATGAACACAGTTGCCATTAATAGGTTGATTATTCATGCCTGCCCGGACTTGTTAGATGAAGTGCCCAGTTGGTATATTTAGATTCAGTGTCCCCCCCCCTTAATGGTTTTGAATCACTATTGATTATTATTTAACATTTATGTAACTTCATCAGAGGTAGGCACAGAGAGAAGCCAAGAGCTCAGTCCATCTTACTCGTTTTGCAAATGTTGATACTGAGTTTCGGGGGGGCAAAAGGTATTAATCTATCCATAGTCAGAGGAACATTATTTTGCTAAAACTAGCTGACAGTTTGGAATAATATATTTAGTTCACTTATAACAACATACCCAAATGGAGTAAAGAATTTTAAAAAATGAATAAAATAACCAAAGGAATATATATGTGTATGTATGTGTGTGTGCATGTGCATATACACATTTAGGGGCTAGAAATTTAATCCAATTCAAAGACCTTTACTTTTGACTTATTTTTGGTAAATTTTATTGAAATATGCATACAAAAAAGTATGCAAATCATAAGTATGCTGGATGAATTTTCACTGAGTGAACACTCCTGTGTAATTACATAAAACCAAAGGAAGAAAGCATAAGGGAAATGATTGATAAGATTGACAACATAAATAATTTAAAACATCTGTATGTCAAAAAATGTCAAACAGAATTAAAAGGGAAAATGATAAACTGGAAGTATGTTTGCAAATACATGACAAGGCTAATTACCTTAATATTTAATTGTTTTCAAAGAAAAAATCTTTAAGGAATTTGAATACCCTAGTTAAAAAATAAAGTACACAGGAGGCAATGCAATATGAGCAAAAAAAAAATATCCTTCTCTGGGAATTAAAGAAAATGGCTATACTAAAAACGTTAACACCCCATGATAAAAGGTGCTGGAAAATAGGCCTTTGCATGCATTTCTAGTGAGTGCACGAGTGAAGTTTAGTGTTACTGTGGGGTAGGGGAAGGGACAGTGGCTGTGTGTAGTTCGCAGTAGGTAGGTATCATGAGCCTGCAGCATGTATAGACACTTTTGCCAAAAAATTCTATTTCTAGAAATTACTTGAAGTAAATAATAGTAAAACACAAAAAATAACTTAAAATATCTGAAATAGGAGTTTGGTTAAACAGAGTATAGCTTCTCCAGCCATTAAAAAACATCACAGAAGAATACTGAATAGGATGAGAAAAGTTACAGTATGGTATGTGAAGACATCAAAATATAAAATTAAATGTATGCAAAGAATTCAGTTTTTGAAATAAATGGTATATACATATATTGTAAAAAAAATACTGATAGATCTTACATTAAAATATTAACAGGTTTTGGGTGCCTGGCTGGCTCAGTCAGAAGAGCCTGCAACTTCTGATTTTGGGGTCATAAGTTCAAGCTCTATGATGGGTGTAGAGATTACTAAAAAAATAAATAAACTTAAAAAAAATGTGAACAGGCTTCACTCTGGCTGAAAAAGTATGGGTAATTAGTTTTCTCTTTGTGCTTTTCTATATATTCCAAGTTTTCTGTAGTGAATATTAATTCTCTAATCAGAAAAAATAAATATAGGTAATAAAAATAATAAAGGTTTTCTTTAAAGTTTTCTACAGCGTGACTGCATAGAGTCTGTATCCTAAGCAGTAGAAATGTCCTTTTTACATATGCTATCTGCATATAAAAGAAATAAAAATACAGACTTATTTTATCTTCCCTAAAAGTGTGACGATGGGGCACCTGGATGGCTCAGATAGTTAAGTGTCTGCCTTCGCTCAGGTCATGATTTCCAGATCCTAGGATCGGAGCCCCATGTCAGGCTCCCAGCTCCACAGAGAGTCTGCTTCTTCCTCTCCCTCTGCCTCTCCGCTTGCTTGTGCTCTCTTTCTCGCAAATGAATAAATAAAATCTTAAAAAATAATAATAATTTAAAAGAATTTTAAAAAGCATGAAGAAATTTTATCCTCCTCTTGAAAGATGTACACATTATGGTTGCCTTTCTGTGGTGACATTTTGACAAGCATTCAACATGTAACACCAGGATTAATCAAGAATTACCACTATTAAACTACCAAAGGAATACTCTTGACAAACAATAGAGATACATATTCTCCTGAAACACCACTAGTTAAAATGTATTAGATTGCTAGCGTATCACATTACTATGATAATTCTCAGCACTGTTTGAAGTGTTTGACTGCATTCCACTGAATTACAAGTATATAAATATAAGCTTTTATTGATTTGTCTAATAGGACAATCTGTCAAATTTATGCCATGGGAGGATTACATGAATATTTCTTTCCTCTTTTTAATGCAAAAGATGTTGCCATTCTGTCTTTGTATGGATAAAGATGGAAGACCATCTTTGAACAGATCATTATACCTTGTGTATCCTAGAAGGCATGGACTGACTATAGCAGAAAGGTAAAAAGAGGCGTTTAGTTTAAAGCCGGCTCTTGAACTGAGAAGTAGAAGGAAAACATTTACATCAGGAGCCCAGAGGTCTTCCGGAAAGGGAGACAAATCGCCCCAATCCTTGCCCCCAAGTTTTCTACCTGAGGAGGGTTTCAGGTAGATTCATAGATTTGGACTAGGTAGTACCATCTGAGGCCCAGGTGCCAGTTATGCAGCGGGGCCCCTGAAATGAGACTGTGGGAGCTAGACTCTGGCTTGACCCTCAGTCAAAAGGGGAAGCAGGACTGGGAGAAGTTGGCCCTGCAAGTCTGTCCTGAACCAGAAGTTCACAGTAGTGAACCTTATGATGTTTTTCAGCGAAAGAAGAGAGATAATGTTAAGTCCCGTTTCTAAGCAACATTTACTTCCGATATGCAATATTAAAAAAACGAAACAAGTGAAACTAAAGGAATTGTTGAAATTGGGCATCAGGACAGAGCTCTTCACAACAAGAGATAATATTTTTCTTTTCTAAGATTTTATTTATTGATTTGAGATGGAGCAAGAGAAAGAGCACAAGCGGGGCAGAGGGAGAGGGAGAAGCAGGCTCCCCACTGAGCAGGAAGCTGGAGCAGGGGCTCAATCGCAGGACCCTGGGATCAGGACCTGAGCTGAAGGCAGACACTTAACCAACTGAGCCACCCAGGTACCTCGAGAGGTAATATTTTTAAAAGACTTGTGAAAAGGACTTACGAAAAATATAACGAGGTTGGAATTGTGCTTATTTTTTAATAAAATCTTTATATTTTAGCTGACAGTAATTAGCATCTTGCTCAGAAAAGATCAACCTTAGGACTCCTGTGAATCCTCCCAGTGTTGTTTATTTAGGCTATTATTATCATAGTTATACATTTCATGATTTTTAACATTTATTGTCCAGTCTAGTAAAATTTACATAGTGACTTAGTGCATTTCTCCATTTTAACAGAGCCAGTTCTCACTGTCATTTTCTTCACCAGTTTCTCTTGTTTCTGAGCTCCTTGCTTCAGTCTCATAATTGCCTAATTTTTAACAAGTAGTTCTTTTAACGGGTGTTGTGTTGCCTAATGTTTTTGACTTACGACAATATCTACCTGTTACTTTGTTCCTTGTTTTTAATTCAAAAAAATTTAAGACTTTATTTTTTCAGTAATCTCTATACCCAACGTGGGGCTCAAACTCACAACCCCGAGATCAAGGGTTGCATGCTCCACGGATTAAGCCAGCCAGGCCCCCCTCTGTTACTTCTATTTTTGAATACTGTCTTCACTGAATCCATTATTCTTGGGTCACACTTTACTTCTCTTTTTGAGGATTGTTTTAATTATCTATGGCTGTGTAACAAGTCACTCAAAATTTGAGCTATTTACAACACACCTTTGTTGTGGTATGCAGTCTCTGAGTGTCAGGAATCCGAGAGTGACTTGGCTGGGTCGTTACGGCTCAGGTCTCCTGATAATGTGTTCAAACTGTGTGCTGGGACTGTAGTCATCTCAAGGGTTCACTGGGCCTACATCTACTTCCAAGATGACTCTCTCATATGGTTGTTCCCTGACTGGTGGCACTGGACATCAGTTCCTCCTTGCCTTCACCTTTGCATAACCTACCCCAGAATGTGCTACCCAAGAGAAGGTGAGAGTACAACCAGGACTGAAGCCGTAGTGCCTTTTTATAACCCAGTCTTCGAAGTGACATACCGCTAATTCTGCAGGATTCTATTGGTCACACAGTCCAACCCTGCTAATGTGAGAGAGTAGACTACACAAGAGTTTGCACACCAGGAGATGGGGATCATGCAAGTTCATCTTGGAAGCTGGCTAATACTGTTCTTTTCCTTCTGGTGTTGAGTATTACCATAGAGAAGTCAGAAAGCAACCTAAATTCGTTCCCTTGCTAGTAGTTTACCTATAAAACCTAGATGGCTAGAAAAAAATCCTCATTTTTGAAGCTCTTTAGTTTGGGAGTTGAATGTTCTATATCGGATTTTCTTAGAGGTGATTTTTTTTTTTTTCCCTGCAGATTCAGTTTTTGTTTCAGTTCAGGATATTTTTTAAATCAAATCTTTGAATAAAACTTTTCTTTCATTTTTGGGTTCTCTTTTTCAAGATGAAGGTAAAAAGGGGCAGAGCTACTTACTGTATGGAGTGCAGAAAGCAGCATCTTCCCCTTGCTTCCTACCAGTGAAAACAATCTTAGTACATTGTGTAGCTCATGCTATAGACTGAATGCTTGCTTCTGTCTTCTCAAAATTCCTTTGTCGACATCCTAAACCCCAATGTGATGGTACAGGAAGGCGGGTCGTTTTGGAGATTAGGTCATCAGAGCAGAGCCTCTCATGAAATAGGACTAATGCCTTTCTAAAAGAGACCCCAGAGAGCTCACTTGCCCTTTCCCGCTCGTGAGGACACAGTGAGAGGATGGCATTCTATGAACCAGGAAACAGGCTCTCACTAGATCCTGAATCTGCCAGCACCTTGGTGTTGGGCTTCCCAGCCCCAAGAACTGTGAGAAGTAATTTTGTGTTGTTTATAAGACACCCCATCGATGACGTTCTGTTAGAGCAGCCTGAACAGACTGAGACAGTTTCTAATAAGCACTCAGTGATGTTAACTAAAGGCTTTATATGCATCACGTCACAATTCAGTCAGGCAAGGGCTGTTAAAATTCCCATTTGTTAAATGCACAAACACCCATTCATATTAATATGCCTAGTAAATGGCAGAGTTGAATTTGAAGCCAGGCCCTCTGACTTCATAGATCGGGCAAAGCAAAATGTTGTGTTCTACATCCAGATGTGGGCCCCTCAGCTGCACGCTCAGTAGCCGTGGCAGCACCTGCAGCAAACACGGGCATCACTGCTGCCATTCAGCAGATGGGGAGTGACCAGAGTCCTGTCTAATACGGGCTGTGAAGTGGAGAAGGAGAGGAGAAACAGGGTCCCAAGAACTTGACCGAGTTGCTTATGGCCTGGCTCACCTAATTGTAAATACAAGCGGAATGAAGTTATTTAGACTACGTCTAGTCACAAAGGGTTGACTCAACCCTTCCGCAGTAGGGTGTTGGAAAAGCCTTTAGCTGAAAGTAAGATAAGCAGCTCTCTACTTGCTCTCTCGTCTGGCTCTCATCCACCTGCTGATCCTTTTGAAACTCTCATACCAGTCTTTACCCTGGGTTGTATCATAGTTTCACGCCAGGCTGGGAACTTCCTGGAATGGGGCCGGGGGCAGGAAATACAAACTGTATAAATGCTGTCTGTGTACGGCTGTTCAAGGTTCAAGCTGAAACACTCAGTTTACACCCAGGACGTGCTGATTGTTCTAGGTATTTGTTTCTATTTGCTCCAGCCAGCTCTGTGTACATAGTATGAGTCTCTTGCTCTCTGCACGTGGTTTCCCTTTGCTTCCACTGCTGTGGTGGGAGGGTTTTATTCATGGTCTGCTTTTAGAGGGAAGTTCCAGATGGAGTGCTTCATGAGGACTCTCCCACTATTCAGAAGCAATTTAGTTCAGTTGTCCGGGGCGTTGCCTTGCCCGCATCCCTACTGCATTATTTATGATTATCACAGAGCTTGAAGCAAGACATACATCTGCATATGAAGAGCCGGTTGGTAACAGTGAGGAGTTGGAGTTTGATTGCTTTAGATTCTAGTCTGGACCTTGTTCTTCCTAACTGTGTGACTTTGGGCAAAATACTTAACCTCTCTAATCCTCAGTTTCCTTGGCTGTAAAATGACAATTAAATGACACCCAGCAAGAAATACAAAAAAGCAGCCCTCCCCCCTCTCCCTTCTTTGGCAAGTTTTGAATACTTACAAGACAGTTCCTTGCTATTTATTTACTTATTTTTAAAAATCTTTTTGGGAAAGGGTGAGGGAAGTAATGTTGGGAACTAATATTTTTATTCAGGGTTGTGAGAACACTTTAGCTCTCTGAAATTTACAGTTCTTTTGTTCTTTGTTTACCAACTGCTTCTGACAAAATGTAAAAAAAAAAAAATAGATTTTCTCAGCGATTTGACTCTCTATATCAAGTGATTTTCAGTCTGCTAATGATTTCCTCAAACATAGAATTCCTGAATTTCTTGGAGGTTTTTTAATTAAATAAACAACAATAAGAAATTTATTCAAAAGTACATGTTGGTGAGTGAAGAACTAATGGCAGGTTGTTTTTTATTATTGTGGTAAAATATAGATAATATTTACCATTTTAACCATTTTTTATGTGCACAGTTCGGTGGCAGCAAGTACCATCAGAGTGTCATGCAACCATTACTATCATCCGTTTGTACCTTATTCATCTTTCCCAACCGAAACTGCACCGGTTAAACAGTAACTCCCCATTCTCTCCTCCCCGCAGTCCCTGGCAACCACCAGGTAGATGGCTGTGATAGTAGATATTTTTAAGGAGAAAGGACCGGAATGGGGCTTCCCTAGTGCGTGGCAGGCATTGCATTTCTACTGCAAGCCTATGTCATTTCTAAGCTATCCCACTGAGATGTTAATCTGCTTTCTTGGCATGGGTAGCCCCAGAGGAATGCCCAGTCTGACCTGAGAACCTGACTCTGTGGGGGGAGGGTGGGGACAGTCAAGGGCTCTTCGTGTGCCGCCCAGAGACCTGGCAACAGCCTCATTCCTTCCTGCTGCTTTGAGAAATCAGCTGTAGTCTTGATATCCTATTTTAGGCCCTGCTCAGCCCCTCATTCTTCCTTTGGAGCCTTGAATTTCAGGCCAGGGACTCCAACTGGTTTGACACCCGCCTGCCTGTGCCAGCTCGGTTTCCACCCCACCAGGAATTTATCATTGAGCAACCCAACCCTGTTTCCTCCAGCCCAAATACTGACCTAGTAAAGGCATGCTAGCCCTCAGCGCTTATCTGTAAACTGAACAGGGTGAATTAGGTAATCTCAAAGGTAGATGGCAGCTTTAAAGTTTTACTCTCTGTTTAGGACAAACAAGTGGTGGTCCTGATGTAATACCTAGGTAAGATTCTTCTGTACAAATTCTCTCTCATACTGGGATCCGTCATTTTTCATGTAAACACAAATGCTAAAAGCATTATGTTTGCTTTGAAAGTTCAGCTAATGGTCAGCAAAGGGTTAATGCATTTAGGAGAAAAGATTATGTGTTAGCCAGTACAAAGAATTTCATATCCTGAATATAATCCTGAAAAAATTGGAGATCTCTGAGGAGCCTTTGGCCAAACTATATTGTCTGCCTAAAATGGTTTTAGCTTTCACTCTAATACGGCTTTAGTCCAGGCAGGGGCGAGTAGCTTGCTATTTGATAGGGCTATTTGCATTTCAAAGCTAATCAGTATTAAATAATCAGCTGGTAAGGAAGAGTAAGAGGGGTCATTGTGTGTATTTTATTATTGTGTAAACTCGGAAAACAAGCTGAGAGGCTGAGAACTCACTCATATTCTAGCAGATAAGAAAGTGGTTGAACGTGAAAGGTCTCTTAATGGGTGTTACTCATTTCTTTCCACTCGCAGGACTGCTGGGTTTTATAAGGAAGTAAACATAAAATGTGGAGAGAATAACCACATTTATTTCCCATACAGCCCTTATACTTAAGGTGAAAGTATTCCTTAAATCTTCAGCTTGTATTCCTCTGTAACTAGATATTTTTTAGGATCTTTAACAGTTTGAATTTGTAACTATAACGTTTTATTGGCTAATTCAGATCAAACTTGATTGTAGGTCTGATTCAGGGTTCTTAACCCCAGAACATTAGAATTGTAACTGGGACACAGGGGTGCAGGAGTACCTGGCTCCGGGCAGGGGTGGGGGTGTGTGTTCCCAAACAGACCAGGTTCCGTCACTTGCCTCTGGCAAAATCCAAAGGCAGAGAAGCAGGTGATATTGAAGCAAGAAAGAGATTTATTTCAGTGAAGCCAACACCAGGAAGGCAGTGGATTAGCATCTCAAAAATTGTCTCCAAAGTGCTGATGACACTTCCAGGTTTATATAAGGACAATGTGTGGCATAGGTGGGTGGGTACATGCAGGTGGGCAGTAAAGGCCAATCCATCACTGTCCTGGGGTCAGTCCACGTGGGTCTTGTTGGCTCAGGGCAGTTCTTACTGCTTAAGGTGGTAGCTTTGGTTCCCATCAGAGGACACTTTGCCCATTGGGTCATTTGCCTGAGTTGGAAGATAAGCTGGAAGGAAAAACTCAATTAGGGATTTTGAAGTCAACACGGAGGTAGTTGTCCTTTTTCAGAATCATCAAGGGCAAAGAAAAATATTGATGTTTGTTTGCACCCAGAGAATGACACGACTGGTTTGTGGTGGAGTTTGGTCATGTTAATTGTTTAGTAGTTCCCAGGTAATTCTGCTGGGTTGAAGGTGGAGACCCACTATTCTAATTCAACTCAAAAAACAAAAACAAGGGGCACCCGGGTGGCTCAGTGAGTTAAAGCCTCTGCCTTCAGCTCAGGTCATGATCTTAGGGTCCTGAGATGGAGCCCTGCATCTGGCTCTCTGCTCAGCGGGACGCCTGCTTCTCCCTCTCTCTCTCTCTGCCTGCCTCTCTGCCTACTTGTGATCTCTGCCTGTCAAATAAATAAATAAAATCTTTAAAAAAAAAACAAACTAAAACAAAACTTCATGGGCATTCCCAATGTTAATAACTGGTTTCAATTTTTGATTGCACGCATCTATTTAAAAAAATTAGAGCACACACCAAAGTATCTGTGTTTGTACTACTTTACTAATATGTCATCTGTATCATAAAACAGAGAAGAGTAGACATTTATAAAAATAGGAGTAACAGTAACTAAATGTTATGCCCGAGTTTTTGCGTCCGAGACACCACCAAGGAGCCAAGCACCGATGCAGTCACACGAGGGTTTATTTGATAAGCTTAAGTTTGGGCCCAAGTATACCCGGCACAGCGGAGTAGGGACTTGGACCCCGAGCTTAGTTAAGGCAGGGGTATTTATGGGTTCCTGTTACGAAAGCAGGGTGGGGATTCCTGGAACCAAAGCAGGATGGGGGTCTCTGGAACCAAAGCAGGGTGGGGGTCTCTGAAACCAAAGCAGGGTGGGGGTTTCTGGAACCAAAGCAGGGTGGGGCTTACTAAAGCAGGGTGGGGGAAAGTTCAGCTCTCCGGCACAGGGGTCTGAGATGGCTGCCGGAGCTAAGATGGCTGTACTTATAAGGCTAAACCTGAGGTGGGATGGCCTTGATTTTTCTCGGCCTCCACATAAATTATCTTCGGGGTGCCTGGGTGGCTCAGTCAGTTGAGCATCTGTCTTAGGCTCAGGTCTTGGTCCCGGAATCCTGGGATTGAGCCCTGTGTCCGGGCCCTGCATCAGGCTCTGCTCAGCCAAAAGCCTGCTTCTCCCTCTACCCCTCACCCTGCTCATGCTATCTTGCTCTCTCTCCCTCAAATAAGTAAATGAATGAATGAATATCTTCTTCCTGTACCCAAGTATTCTTCAAGCCACTCTGGAGGCCAGTGTTCCACAGGATAAAGTCCAGATTCCTTTGCATGAAATTCAAGGTTTTCTCCAAGCAGAACTTTATCTCCCTCTTATGTTGTTGTATACCATACTGTGTTTGTTTATTGTTGTTATTTCTTACTGCCTTAGGCTACTTTCCAGGGCAATAGACCCTGAGGTGGAAACTTGCATGTAGAAAGTGTATCGAGGAGCAAAGGAAATAGCATTGGGCAGAAAATGTGGGAGACGCAGTTATAACAGAGTTCTGGAGCTGGGTGACCCTTTAGAATTTTCCCACCTTGAGCAAGGGTCTTAGGCCTTCATCTTACAGTAAGCAGTTATCTGTGTGAGCTGCCCCTGGGTGAGGTGGTTCTGATAGCAAATCCCCCACTGCCATCACCCACCAACCTGCCAGCTGTTCAGGAATGAATGCCTCCAGTCCTGAGAGGGGTTACTTAACCACAGCAACCACCATATTCTCTGCAGCACGTCTTAGCACAGTTTCTTCTTTATGCAGGAGTGTTTTACCCTCTCTGTCCCTGGAAACTGAGCACTCCCTAGAGGCTCAATTTAAAATGCCACCACTTCCTCGAAGTTTCTCTGTACTGCTCTGCTACCAGACAGAAAGCCTGGACTCTGGAACAGTTGGGTGGCTCAGTCGATTAACTTCTGAATCTTGATCTCAGCTCAGGCCTTGATCTCAGGGTTGTGAATTCAAGCCCCGTGTTGGGCTCTGTGCTGGGCGTGGAGCCTACTTGGGGTAGCGGGGAGGAAAAAAAAAAAAAAAGCAGCGACTTTGATGTCACAAACCCCTGGGTTTAAATATTGTATTTTAGGGAACTTGTTTAGGCAAGTTATTTAACTTCTCTGAGCAGGGTGGTTGAAGGTTACTGGAGCTTACTGAGATCTACTGTATAGGATTTTTACAAGGAATATTGAAATAATCACTCAACCCATAATACTATGACCATTTTGGTTCTAGCTTTTACTTTCTTCCAAATTTCTGTAGTTTTCTTACATGATTTAAGTGGCAAAATTAAAAAGTAAATGGCAAAATAAACGTAATTAAGAAGCTGTAGTGATTTTTTCCATGTTTGTTCAATTTAAAAGCTTATTCTTTATTCTGAGATAATGTTTCCACTTTAAGGAAAATTGATTTTTCTTTTTCAGCTTTATGAAAATCTGATGGCAGAGTAACAAATTTTTCACACAACTTTATGATAATATAATTTATATAACGATGGATTTTTGAAGGAATCTTAATTAGGAAAATAAACTTTTGTCATATATATACATACACATATATGCATTAAAGAAATTACTGGTTCATGAAATTAGAAATGCAGATAAAATCACTACATCTTAACTGGTCCATTATGTTTATACATATATATATATATTATTCTATGTATTTGTAATATATAGGTTTCTACTTAAAATATTTATAATATAGAATATTTGTGGTCATTAATTTCATTTGTGTGTGCCAATTATTTGTTGAGCACCTATAGCATCTATACTATAGAAAATATTTTAATTATTGCTACTAAAGAAACAGATGCTCCTTCTGAAAGAGTTCAAAATTATTTAAGATGAAAAGTAAACAATAATAAATATTTCATATAACATTTCAAGAAAAAGGAGACCTGTTGGAAACAGTTTAAATCCTTCATGTAATTGGTATTGACATTTCTTTCTTTCTCTCTCTCTTTTTTTTAAGATCTTATTTATTTGACAGAGAGAGAGATCACAAGCAGGGGGGAGGGCAGAAGGGGAGGGAGAAGCAGGCTCCCAGCTAACCATGGAGCCCAACATGGGCCTTGATCTCAGGACCCTGGGATCACAACCAGAGCCAAAGGCAGACGTTTAACCAACTGAGCCACCCAGGCACCCTGGTAGTGACATTTCTGAACATATAGAATTTCAGGAGCCGGGCTGGTCTGGAGAAGTTCTCTCAGAGGATAGATAGGATTTAAATGAGTTATAAATTCCCTGAGTAGTAGTGACCTGATCTGGTGTAACTGCATCTTACACACTGCTGAACGCACACTAGGCCTTCAGTTTAAAAAAAAAAAAGTAATTTATACAAACACACATAATTTGAATAAATGCTGAGTGTATAAATTGCGTATCTGGAGAAGAATGGGGAGGGATTCCATCTTTGTGGTAGAATTTATGGGAAACAACCAAGGTGGTAGGCATGTTGTGAGGTCATTGTGAAAGTCTGGTGGAAGTGAAGTCCTCAGACAGGAATGGAATGGGCAAGAGGACCAGCAACAGAAGGTATGTCAGGGGAGGTTTTTGTAGACTGAAATCATACAATTTAGATTGTACCCCGTATGGAACAGGGAGAATGCATGAAACTGTCCTAAGGGAACACAAGATTTACGTGGGTTAAGTCTGACTGCCGCAACCAGACTCCCATGCTTAAATTTCTCAAAACTTTCTCTTCATTCTCAAATCTCCTTGTTTTCTCTTTCCTCTGACATCCCCACGTGGTTGCTACACACATGTTTGAATCCCCCATTTGGAGTTAATCTTCCAGTAGTCTCAAAGCTCTTGGTTTAATCCGTGGTTATAACCCCTGTTAGATTGGCTTTTGAGCCTACAGGGGTCTCAGGCACCAGAGTGTGCATATAGAGAGAACAGATAAGGTCTTGTTTATCTTTGTATTCACCTTCTTCCAGCACTCAGTACATACCAGTGTTGAGTGAAGGTTATTTGAAATAGTCATTTCTTTTTTTTTTTTTTTTTTTAAGATTTTATTTATTCTTTTGACAGAAATCACAAGTAGGCAGAGGGGGTGGGGGAAGCAGACTCCCCGCTGACCAGAGATCCCAATGTGGGCTTGATCCCAGGACCCTGAGATCAGGACCCAGACAGATGGCAGAGGCTTAACCCCCTGAGCCATCCAGGTGCTCCATGAAGTAGTCATTTTCTTCTTATAAATCAGTGAAAATGCTGAATGTCGTTTCCTCTTACAAGCTGATATTAATACACATTACAAGTAGGTCCAACATAAAAAGTTGTTTAATGGATGGTAAAAGGCAAGTCGTATAAATTGTTCTGCTTGGGGCGCCTGGGTGGCTCAGTGGGTTAAAGCCTCTGCCTTCAGCTCAGGTCATGATCCCAGGGTCCTGGGATTGAGCCCCACGTCGGACTCTCTCCTCAGCAGGGAGTCTGGTTCCCCTCCTCTCTCTCTGCCTGCCTCTCTGCCTACTTGTGATCTCTGTCTGTCAAATAAGTAAATAAAATTTAAAAATAAATAAATAAATAAATAAATTGTTCTGCTTGAAGAATTCTTTCTACCTGAGTCACAAGGTATTTTTGATGCAACTAACGGAAGTAGTTATGTTAAGTCTTAGCAATGTTTGACAGGGGTGAAAAAGAATTAAGACAAAGGTCAGTTACTATAAGGAAAAAAAAAGTTTTCTTACTGAAGGAATTTTTTTTTTTTTTACAAATGATTACAAATAAATCTCTCATGACTAGATTGTATGACCTTCCTGGCTTGTTTGTATTAAAGAGAAGCAACTTTTCTATTGTTATAGCTCGATTAAAAAAAAAATACAAGGAATGAAAATGACAATCAAACTTGATTTTTTGTCATTTATGAAGGTCACGTCATCAGCTGTGTTGACACAGCTGGACAGGGCTGGACTTTATTCCATTGGTTGATAGAGTTATCAACACTTTACAACATAGAAACTTCATGTGAAAGTCAGCATTTTTATTGCCTAGTGTATAGTTAGTTTCAAATCTCTGCCTGTTTTGTGCTTATGTTAATTACTATATGTACTTTCGCATCAGGGATAGAGTGTCTGCACCAAGAAAACCAAAACCAAAACTTAGACTATTCATTAACAAATAACCAGCCTAAAGGCACCTGGGTGGCTCAGTGGGTTAAAGCCTCTGCTTTCGGCTCAGGTGATGGTCTCAGGGTCCTGGGATAGAGCCCCGCACTGGGGCTCTCTGCTAGGCGGAGAGCCTGCTTCCCCCTCTCTCTCTGCCTGCCTCTCTGCCTACTTGTGATCTCTGTCTGTCAAATAAATAAAATAAAATCTTTAAACAAACAAACAAAAAACCAAAAAACCCAAATGACCAGCCTATATGAATAAATAATGCAATGAATGCAGAATAATCTACTTGTTTTAAAAAAAGATTTATTAATCCTCGTGGGGGGCCTAGGCTAGGTGACTATGTCATATATACCTTTTTTATCCCCGTCAGTAAATCTACAACCACAGGGAATGCCCTCCTCCCCACAAACTCAACTCCAGAGAGTCTGAGGATGATGCTTTCTGGAGTTGGGGAACATAGCATCCCTGCACACCATACAAAGTATTCAATAATGATTCTTGAATGAAGGAATGAACAGATGACAAGGTTATCTCAGAATGTTAAGACAGAAGAGAGTTTGACAAAAGCCATTTTCGAAGCCAAGGCCATTATTCTAATATTAGTCTAAACAGGGTGATCCATGAATAAACATGCCAGTGCCATATTAGCCAAATCAGACATTTAAGAAAAATATAACTCTCCGGGAAAATCAGCTAAAAAAAGAATAATTCCACATTAAATCACTTGTAGATATGTTTCCTGATGGAAATACCAGGACAAATTCAACATCAGTATAAAATTTAGAAAATTGTTTCTGAATATTGGGTGCTCTTCTTCACACGTTTCCCTCCTCCAGTCTTCCATCCCTGGGGCACAAGAGCTGCCCTTTAGTTTGAGTAAGTAAGATGCGTTGGTGAGTCATATTAGCTATTTTTAATACACAGACATGTGAGAGAGCTGTTTGATAGAGGATTTGCTTGCAAGCGATTGGATTTGAGAAAGTCCAGGCTTCGAGCCAGATTCTGGAGTGAGGCAGAAATGGGGACTAGACAGAAAAGCTTGTAGGCTTTTCAGACTAAAACAGAGAGAATGTAGATGTAAAACTAGGGTTTAATTTAAGTAGTAATTTAGAGTAGGTGTTGATTTAGGAAGACCTGAAAGATATAGAATTAATGGAAAGGTTAATGATGGGCCTCCTGCAGTGAGAGAATGATGACAGGTTATAGAATACCCTGAACTCCTAAGCATAGTGTAGTTTAATGCCTAGATGCTAAAAAGTGGTAGCTAAAAATAAACAGTGGTACATTTTTAAATAGTGGATTTCTTCCTCTCCCTGAACATCTAACCTTACTTCATGAATCTGAACTAATTTTTTTTAAAAGATTTTATTTATTTATTTGACAGAGATCACAAGTAGGCAGAGAGAGAGAGAGAGGAAGAAGCAGGCTCCCTGGTGAGCAGAGAGCCCCATGTGGGGCTCGATCCCAGGACCCTGAGATCATGACCCGAGCTGAAGGCAGAGGCTTTAACCCACTGAGCCACCCAGGCGCCCCGAGAATTCTATTTTTTATTTTTATTTTTTTTTTAAGAATTTGTTTATTTGAGAATGAGAGAGCACTAGCAGGAGGGAGGGGCAGAGAGAAAAGGAGAAGCTGACTCCCCACTGAGAAGGGAGCCCAGTGAAGAACTCCGTTGGTCCCAGGCCCCCAGTCAGGGATCCTCCTCAGCCAAAGACGGATGTTCAACCGACTAAGCCAGCCGGGCTCCCAGTAGAAGAATTCTAAAGAGTAGGCACATAAACTGCAAGAATACACTAGTCTACGGCCACGAAGACATGCGTTACTCTTCCTAGAATGTATCTCCACAGTCTTGACTCAGAATCCCAGATGAGCATACACGTCATCCAGTCCAGCACCCTAGTCAGCTCATGGTTCATCTCTGCTGTTTTCTCTTAGGTAACCTCTACTTATATGTTGCCACTAAGGAGATTCTCTCTGGTTGACAAAAATCTGTCAACAATTTATATGTCAGCTTGGCTGGGTGGTGGTGCCTAGATATGTGGTCAAATATTATTCTGGATGTTTCTGTGAGAGTGTTTTTGGATGCATTAATATCTTATTTAAATTTTTTTTTTTTAATTTAGAGAGAGAAAGAGATAGCACAAGCAGGGGGAGGGGCAGAGAGAGAAGGAAAGAGATTCCCAAGCAGACTCTGCCTTGAGGGGAGAGACCTATGTGGGGCTTGATCCCATGACCCTGAGATCATGACCTGAGCCAAAACCAATAGTCACATGCTTAACTGAGCCACCCAGGCACCCTGTGGGTGAATTAACATTTAAATGGTAGACTTTGAGTAAAGTAGATTGCTCTCTAGAATGTGGGTGAGCCTCATCTAATCTGTTGAAGGGCCAGACTAGAACAAAAGACTGACCTCCTCTGAGCAAGAGGAATTCCACAGAAGATGACTTTCAGACTTGAACTGAAACATTGGCTCTTCTCAGGGTCTGTAGCTTACTGGCCCACCCTGTTGATTTTGGATTTGCCATTCTCCATAATGACATGAGCCAATTTGTTAAAATCTGCCTCTCTCTCTCATTATTTCTGTTTCTTTGGAGAATCCTAAATACAGAACCTCTTTTAAAATTAGAACATAATATATTGCGTCGCTCAGATTGTATCATTACATTGCTAAAAATTCTTGATGGAAAAGTTCTTTGCAGCATTATTTATAATAGTAGTAAATTGGAATTAACCTAAATATCCATCAATAGTGAATTGAACAAGTGAATTGGTAAGATAGGATATATCCCATACATGAGAATTCTATGACTTCATTGAAAATGACTGAGGTAAATAAGTGAAGACAATTACGAGTACACTTATCTTGGTGAGAACTGAGTAGTATGTAGAACTGCTGAATCACTGTAATGTACCCCTGAAACTAATATAACACCCAATGTTAACTATACTGGAATTCAAATTAAAAAAGAAAATGACTGAGATAGAGTTATATTTGTTCATGGTGACATAAAATAGTGTCTAATACATATCATTAGTGAAAAGTTGCAAATTGCAGTGAAGTACACATAATATGACCTCATTTATGCTGAAATAGTTATATGTGGCATAGTCTTGCAGGAAAATCGTATAATAAAAATAGCTAGCATTGCTAGCTGTTAACTGAAGGCTTCCAATGTGCCTGCACTGTTCAAGGATCTTTACATGTATCATTCATTCCATTCAGGAGATAAGCGTTACATGCTGTGCTAAGTGATAGCCATTCAGCAGTAAATGAAACCAGTGGTTCTTGACTCGGGGTGATTTTTGCCCCCCAGGGAATAGTTGGCTATGTCTGCGAACATTTTTTATTGTCACGAGAATGTATATATCGGGGGATTGCTGGCATCTAGTGGGTAGAAGCCTAGGCTGCTGCTGCTTACCCTACAACACACAAGACAGCTCCTCACATCGGAGAATTAGTCAGCCTGAAATGCCAGTAGTGCAAAGGTTGAGAATCCCTGACCTCCACAAAATCCTTGCCTTCGTGGAGTTGGCAATAATTCATTTAATCCTCATAACACCGCTATGAAGTAGGTGCTATTATTATCTGTTATTGTAGATGAAGAACCTGAGCCACAAAAAAGTTAAGTAAAGATAAAAGCTCAATTGTTTATGTGTACCCCTGGGAATTGGGTTTGATGGTCAGCTTTCACTCTATACGTACCATATTTTGCTGTCTTTGAATTTTTAATAATGAAGTTGTTTTATAATTATTTTTCTAAACAAAATTTGAGTTATAAAGGATTTTAAAATGGTTTGTCACTCCCAATTGCATATTTATTTATTTATTTGAAGATTTATTTACTAATGTGCAAGAGCGTATATGAGGGGTGGGGAGGTGCAGAGGGAAAGGGGGAGAGAGAGAGGGAGAGAAGTAGACTCCCCACTGAGTGTGCAGCCCAGTTCCAGACTCAGTCTCATGAACCTGAGATCACGACTTGAGCCTAAATCAAGAGCCTGATGCTTTATTGACTGAATCACCCAGGTGACCATGACCCCACCCCCCATCCCACCCTCGCCCCCTAAGTTGCCTATTTAAAACAATCTAGAATCCTCAACTTAGCTTTCCAGGTTCCTCATTGTCTGGTTCCATTTACTTTTCCATTCTCTCTGCTTCCCACCTCGCATATTCTGTGTTCTAGCTGCAGCAGTCTCTTGCCTCATTTGGGAAGCCGGTGCTTATGTAGCTCATCTTTCTATTACCTGTGAAACTAAATAGGATCTTGCATATCAATTGTGAAACAAAGCAAATTACAAAGATGAGTTCCTTTTATTATTTTTTTAAGATTTTATTTATTTGACAGAGAGAGATCACAAGTAGGCAGAGTGGCAGGCAGAAAAAGAGGAGGAAGCAGGCTCCCTGCTGAGCAGAGAGCCTGACGCGGGGCTTAATCCCAGGACCCTGGGATCATGACCTGAGCCGAAGGCAGAGGCCTTAACCCACTGAGCCACCCAGGCACCCCGATGAGTTCCTTTTATATTGAACCAAAATATGCTCCCCTGTAATAATTTTTACATATTAATCCTGGTTCTCTGATTGAGGTATTTGCGATTTATAGCTAAGGTATCTTCATAACACTACCAACATTTAAATATTTGTCTTTTCTAAATTTTCTCTCTGTATGTGACGTCTCTAATTCTTCTTTCAATCATTCCCCTGACTTGACCCTATTTCAAGGCCACTCACCATCCTGACATCCCTAGATGCTCTACTTTGCTGCTATTCTTCCTCAAGTGGGGCACCCTGTTCAGTGGTGAAATGAATAGTTGGAAAGCAAACAATCTCTTATGTGTATGTGTATGTATGTGTAGGTAGGCTTTTCTTACATTTTCTTCCTTTGGTGGTTGGGTCACACATCATTGAATCTCAGCTCGCCATGATAATGAAGGTGTTTATTATGGTTCTGAGTCATCAATAAAGCATTAAATCACATTCAGCACACTCTGCTTAAGGAAGAGGGGCACCTGGGTGGCACAGTCAGTTAATCATCCAACTCTTGGCTTTGGCTCAGGTCAAGATCTCAAGAGTTGTGAGATCTGGCTGAGGCCCACTCCGTGCCCAGCACCGAGTCAACTTAGGACTCTCTCTCCCTCTGCTCGCCCCCTTCACAAGCTCCTGCTCTCTTTCTCAAATAAATAAATCTTTAAAACAAACAAACAAACAAACAAAAAGAAAGCAGGGGAGTAGTTAATGCAACTACTTGTAAAATAGTTGTATTTTTTCATAAAAATACTTGTATTTTCATACAAAGTAGATAAAACTTTTAAAAAATTGGTGTTTCTTAAAGAAATGGTCATACAATTATCTGGAGCACTGCAATCTACAAAAAAAAAATTCCCTCAAAGATCTGGGAAAACAACATTTAATTGTACAACAAATCAGAATGAATCAAGAGAAACCTTTTTGGAGCATAGCAAGAATCCTAAAGATTAAAGATCGTTTGCGTGTGCCAGTGATTTCAAAGCTTGTTTCTGAAATACCTAAGATTTAGAGTAAAGTCAGTTACATCGTTTGCTGGAGGTCACTCAAAAAGTCAGTCACACAGTCCCAAGTCCTAGGTCAGGGCCTGAAATGCCCAAAATAAAATGAATTTTAAATATTTTACATCTGGGGGCACCTGGATGGTTCAGTCGGTTAACCGTCTGCCTTCGGGTCAGGTCATGATCCCAGGGTCCTGGGATTGAACCCCGAGTTGGGCTCCCTGCTCAGCTGGGGGTCTGTTCCTCCCTCTCCCTCTGCTCACCCCTCAACTTGTACGCTCTCTCTCTTTCCCTTTGTCTCAATTAAATAAAATCTTTTAAAAAATATTTTGCATCTAAAAAATTATGCATTTGGGAGATAGTGTGTTTGTATGAGAACAAAAGATTGGTGCATTCTCAATTGGGTATTATGTCTCCATAAATTCTTTATTCTTTAGTTGATTTATCAATGAAACACTTGGTTTTCCATCTCCTATTAGAAGCTACACTTTCTACAACAATTTGAGACATGTAATAGCTACCAGTGAACAGCTTTAGTAGTAGTTCAAGTGATGAACATTTTATCATTTACCTTCTCCATCATCAATTCTCTTCCAAGTGACAAGACTTACCTTCTTACAGTTATTCATGATAGTATTCTGATCACATCACTGTTCTCTGAAGTCTTCAGTGGCTCCCAGATGTTTTAGAAACTAAATGAAGATTTGGAATAGTGGATTTCCAGACCCTCTTACAAATGGATTTTTTGTTTGTTTGTTTGTTTGTTTGTTTGTCACACAAGGCTTTAATTTTCCTCCCATGTGGTGTTTCCACCACAGGCGGGAGAGACTCCCTACTTTCTTCCAAACAAGACTTCATACCCCTGGAGTTTGAGGACATCCTTGCTATGTTAGTTCGTGCAGTAAAAATAATAGCTAACACTTGATAGGTGCTTCATATAGTCAAGCCTCTCTGCCTACTTTATCACAGATCTTGATAATTTTACAAGTCAGAGGTGAATATACTTACTTTAAAGGTGTAAACTTTGCTGAAAGATTAGTAACTGGGAAGGTCCTACAAGTTTCAAATACCTAAAACGGGAAGCGCCTGGATGGCTCCGTTGGTTAAGCATCTGCCTTTGGTTCAGGTCATGATCCCAGAGTCCTGGGATGGAGTCCCACATCTGGCTCTCTGCTCAGTGGGGAGCCTGCTTCTCCCTCTCCCTCTGCCTGCCACTCCCCCCACTTGTGCTCTTTCTCTCTCCCTCTAGATAAATAGAATCTTAAAAAAAAAAAAAAGCAACAACTATTAAAAAAACTCCAAATACCTAAAAAGGGAAATAACAACCAAAAAAGTTCGCAATTCATTATTAGGTACCATTGTACCTTGTGGGGAGAATGGAAGGGGGAGATTACAGGTGGATAAGTGTAAAAAAATCTAAGAGTTTTCCTTGGATTCTGTTAGGGAAAAGTGGAAAAGTTACGGATTAAGGCATAAAAGTGAAGAAGTGCATTTTGGTGGTGAGTTTCCCTATCACTGCATCAGATTCACTTTGAAACTGGAACCATTTGAATTTTTCAAAACAAACTGATAAGTGGATGGTAGATAGCAGGATTGAAAGTGTTTTTTTTTTTTTTTTAAGAAAAATTTATTTAGACCATAAAAGTTGTGTGTTCGTTAAATATTAATATTTAAGTGACTTTGAGTACAGAAAATCTTGAAAGTCTTTTAGGCCTCTGTTTTCTCACAGATTTGTCATGAAGGGTCTGGGATGTCGCATTGGGTGGGGGTGTTTCTGTGTGGCTGACATTTGAATTGGATCTAAAATGGAACTGTAGCTTTGAGATCTGAGTTTGTGAAACACATGGCTCAGTAACAAAATATATTGATTTGAATTGCTCTTAAAATTGGCAGTTTTCCATTATGAGAACCTGGATAAGTAACATCTATGGATAATTTCTAAGTCTCAAGCATTGGTTATCCTTCATCCAAATTACTCTAATATTTATGAAAGCTGCTAAAAGGAGACATCTGAGATGGGTTAAAGATTTACTTCCTCTTCCCTTCCACTCCTGTTTGTCTCATGAAGAAGTAACTGAAAAGAGACAGATATGGAAAGGGTCTTCACAACCTACATAGTGACCAGCCAGCCTTTGAAATAACTAGAAGTTACTTTAATACAGTGAAAATAAAGGTTACAACTTATCTGTGATATATATAACCTATTTTCTGACAACAGTCTTTATGTTACAGTGTTTTATCCTTCTGTTTGTGATGCCTAAGTATCGATCTTTGTACTAGTTTAGAGCATGATAAGAACCCAAATGACATTATCCTTCCTGGACTATAGCATGTTTTTTAGTTCCCTGAGTTTCACTAATTTGAGCCATGTATCACATATCCTTAGCCCAAAAATTCAACTTGAAATGAAAAATGGAAATTTATGATGTATGTGTGTATATAAAAATAGGAAGCTAAGGCAAATATTCTAAAAGTTTGTATGGAGCAGAAAATTATATTACTTGCTATGTGATCAGGATCACAAACTGAGAAAGGATGACCATATATTAAAAGAATTTACGCTTGGGGCTCCTGGGTGGCTCCATCAGTTAAGCATCTGCCTTCGGCTCTGGTCATGATCTCAGGAGCCTACACTGGGCTGGCTCCCTGCTCAGTGGCAAGTCTGCTTCTCCCTCTCTCCCTGTGATCTCCCTTGCTCTCACTCTTTCTAAAAAAAAATACATTTTAAAAATTGGAAAAAAGAAAGATATGTTTAAAAAGTTGAGAAATAGTATAAAATGATTATGAAAATAAAACTCAAGCAATAAGGCAAGTAGTTTTTATCCTGGATAAGACTATTTCTTTGAGTCTTGGAACTGAAGGACCATCTGGAAATAGAGTTGACTTGAGGATGGAGATTGGAGCTGCAGTGGGGAAACAAAACAGCACCACCTGCTCCCTCTGTCCCTTGCTCCTCTGCCAATAAATATTAATCTGTCTCCTCCACTGACCTTCCTCATTGTCATTCTCAGTTTAACTTTTTAAATATTCTAAGTTTGGAAGATAAATCCAAGAGAAATTTGACCTCTTGCACCTATGTAGTTTCCATTCTCAATTCCTGCAAACCTGAAAGTCCTCTCTTATTTCTCTTTGTCAAGGATAAGGCTTGTAGAAAGCTGTATATACATGCTTATTACCAGCAACAGATTTACACAGAGAGGAAATTATAAGTAGATGGAGTTGCTGTAGAGTTCAGCTTTGTCTGAATTAGAAATAAATCATATTTGTATAATCTAGTCTTAGCTAGTTCTGTTTATTCAGCCAAGTTATTTCCTGCACAGAATCTGCCTTTGCCTGGCAGTTGGAATCTTTTTTTTTTTTTCTTGCTTCAAATTGCTTCTCATTACATTTATTTTGAAGTGCTACCACACGCAGCTGGTGGTTGATTTACTTTCAGTCCAGCTAATCTCACCCATAGTGCTCATCTTAAGCAAGCAGGTTCTTACACATCTGTTGATTTCCTCATCATGCTTTCTCTAATGAATCATGTAGTATCACTAGACTTTACAGGGTTTATTTCCTCACCTTTACAGAAATAATTTATTATTAAGTGTGATTTAATGGAAAAAGAACTATATTGTATGTCGAGGCACCGTGGTTATTTTCATTGTGTCTCCTCTCTACCCAACCAAGCGACTTTACCTGTCATGTTAGCCTCATCAAATGAAATGAAGGAGTAGGATTATATCAGTTGTTCTCAATCCTGGGTGCATATTGGAAGCATCTGGGGAACTCCAAAAATACTACTGCTTGGCCACACTAGACAAGCTAAGTCAGATTCCTTTGAGATAAGACCCAGGCATTGGCATTTTATTAAAAGCTCAGCCAGGGTTAGAAACCACTGGATGAATGATTTTCGTGGGTCTTTCCAACTTTATGATTCCCTTCTTCTGATCCTTACTGACTTGGACTCCTTCTCCTACCTAATCTTTATAGACAGTACAGGAAGAGGAGAGCTCGCTTGATTTGCAGCCGTCGTGTGACCTTTTAACCACACTTGTTGTGAAAAGTAAGTGCAGTAAAGAGTTTGCACCCTGAATCTCAGGATTTTCTAAAAAGAGTTAATTTTTGTTTCCATAATTTTAAAAAAATGCTCTCTATATGCTAAGTGCTAAATGAACAATTAAGGTGCCTTTTACGGTCAAGAAAACCAGGGATTTGGAGAAGTTTGCCTGAGATCCGACAGGAACCGAGAGAATGCTGCCTACCCCAGACTGAGGTACAGGACAGGGAAGAAGTTTGTTGAATTCTGTGCCTGCACTTTGGGAATAAGTAGTTAGAGGAAAAGGGGGTGGATGCTAGAGGGTCGGGGAATGGGTTAGATGAGGTGTCTCCTGAGAAGTGCAAGGAGTTCAATGTAACGTGGACAGCTTGGGATGAGAAAGATGGAAGGATTATGGGGGAGCGTATTGTGAAGACCTTCTTTGAACTTCATCCATATAATTAATTATCTCTGCTCACTTCCCTAGAACTTAAAGGAATCACTCAACCTCTCTCTACCACTATGATGTTAGGTGTTTTCAGAGATTTATACTATTATATTTAAATAAAACAATAAACTCCTTGGAAAAGAAAATAACTCAAAACATGTTTACGGGAAATTTCTGGTTTGGTAATACTTTTATTCACTTTGTAAGATTTTAAAAATTTTTATTCATTCTTCCTTGACCCAGTATCATTATTGCATTAGATTTTATTTCCATCTTACTATAATTCCTCAGTTCTTATTCTGGTAATGATTTGGCTAAATAACAAATTGTTTTTCTTCACAGACATCCTTCTTATAGTGGAACAAGGGTGATTTCCTACACAAACATATTTCAACCTAAACTGCATAACCCTTAATTACCATATCTGCCTTCTTCATCACCCTATAATTTAATTCTCTCCCTTTCTCCTATCCTCTTCTTTAACTAGAAAAAAATATCTTTTTTTAAGTTGTCCATCACTTCTTAAGCTCATATTGATTTCTGCTTCCCCTAGAATTTGTGGTACTTGATTTTAAAATAATTTTTAAATCAAAGTACCCCAGATTGTTTTGTATTATTTTCTATTTTATTAATTTTTACTATCTACATGATAGCAATATAAATAATGATTAGAATATTGAGCCACATTAGCCAAGAAAACCTTAGAGAAATAAAGAAACTCATGTCATTAGCAATTATAATGTGTCAAAATGCTCAATGAATAAACTTGCATGGTATTGGTATTAGAAATGACTTATAGATCAGTAAAATAGAATGAACAGTGCATGAGCATGTCTGAGCATATTTTTCCCCATTTTTAAACATTTTTTAAAATTTAAATTCAATTAATTAACATATAATATACTATTGGTTTCAGAGATACAGGCCTGTGATTCATCAATCTTATAGAATACCCAGTGCTTATTACACCACATACCCTCCTTAATGCCCATCTCCCAGTTACTCCATCCCTCTATCCCCCTCCCCTCCAGCAACCCTCAGTTTGTTTCCTATGATGATGAGTCTGTTATGGTTTTTCTCCCTCTCTGGTTTCATCTTGTTTTATTTTTTCCTCTTTTCCCCTATGGTCCTCTGTTTTGTTTCTTAAATTCCACTTATCAGTGAAATCATATGATAATTGTTTTCTCTGACTGACTTATTTTGCTTAGCATAATACCCTCTAGTTCCATCCATGTCACTGCAAATGGCTGTCTAAGCATATTTAATGATAATTCAAATTTGGTATTCATCAATAGACTGGTATCTAAAAGGCCTTTGACAGGGAAGCCTGCATGGCTCAGTCAGTTGGTCATCAGCCTTCAGCTCAGGTCATCATCCTAGGGTCCTGAGATCCAGTTCCCTATGGCTCCTTGCTCAGTGGGGACCCTGCTTCTCCCTCTCCTGCCCTGCCTGTTCTGCCGACAGCGCTCTCTGCTTCTGCTCTTTCTCTCTCTGACAGATACATAAATAGAATCTTTTAAAAAAATTTTTAAAAAGGCCTTTGACAAATCTTGTACTCATATCTTAAGAATTCTGACAAATCCAAGATTTTTTTAAAGATTTTATTTATGTATCTGTCAGAGAGAGAAACTGAGTACAATCAGGGGGAGCGGCTGGTAGAGGGAGAAGCAGGCTCCCTTCTGAGCAAGGAGCCCAATGCGGGACTCAGTCCCAGGACCCTGGGATGATGACCAGAGGCCGAAGGCAGATGCTTAACTGACTGTGCCAACCAGGTGTAACTCCCCCTTTTAAAAAATATTTTACTTATTTGAGAGAGAAAGTGAGCGAGAGAGAGAGAGCACAAGCTGGAGAAGAGGCAGAAGGAGAGAGAGAAGCAAGCTCCCCTCTAAGCAGGAAGCCTGATGCAAGTTTCCATCCAGGACTCTAGGATCATGACCTGAAATGAAGGCAGATGCTTAACAGACCGAGCCACTGAGCTCCCCCACAACATTCTTCTTTAAGTAAGGAAAAAGAAAGAAAAAAAGAAAACAAATATACCAATAAGAAACCCAAGCCATAAGTGTAATAGGAAAATATAAGACTTCTTTTTTTTTTTAAAGATTTTATTTATTTATTTGAGAGAGAGAATGAGAGAGGGAGAGAGAGAAAGCATGAGGGGGTGAGGGGCAGGCAGGCAGCGGGGAGGAGAAGAAGCAGGTTCCCTGATGAGCAGAGAGCCCGATGTGGGGCTTGATCCCAGTACCCTGAGATCATGACCTGAGCCAAAGGCAGAGGCTTTAACCCACTGAGCCACCCAGGCACCCCCCCCTTTTTTTTTCCTGAGAGATGACATTTAATGCTACAACCAAAATAAATAACCTAGCAAGAACAAAAGAGGGAGAAGCAGACTCCCGCTGAGCAGGGAGCCCCATGCGGGTCTCAATTCTGGAACTCCAGGATCATGACCTGAGCCGAAGGCAGTTGCTTAATGAACTGAGCCACCCAGACTCCTCAAAGCTAAGACTTCTTTGACATTAAAATTTTCTTTCTTTTTTATTTTATTATGTTTAGTCAGCCACCATATACTACATCATTAGTTTTTGATGTAGTGTTCAAAGATTCATTTGTTGGGTATAAAATCCACTGCTCATCACTACAGGTGCCATCCTTAATACGCATCACCCTGCTACCCCATCCCCCCCACCCCCTCCATTCTGAAAACTTCAGTTTGTTCCCTGGAGTCCAGAGTTTCTCATGGTTTGTCTCCCTCTCTGATTTCTTCCCCTTCAGTTTTCCCTTCCTTCCCCTATGGTCTTCTGTGCTATTCCTTGTGTTCCGTATATGAGTGAAACTATTGATAATTAATTGTCTTTCTCTGCTTGACTTATTTTACTTAGCATAATCTCCTCCAGTTCCATCCATGTCAGTGCAAATGATGGATATCCATCCTTTCTGATGGCCGAGTCATATTCCATTGTATATATGTACCAGTTCTTTATCCATTCATCTGTTGAAGGGCAGCTCAGCTCCTTCCACAGTTTGGCTGTTGTGGGCTTTGCTGCTATGAACATTAGGGTACATGTATCCCTTCTTTTCCTTACATCTGTATCTTTGGGGTAAATACCTAGTAGTGCAATTGGTGGGTCTAGGGTAGCTCTATTTTCAACTTTTTGAGGAATCTCTATACTCTTCCAAAATGGCCATACCAGCTTGCATTCCCACCAACAGTGTAAGAGGGTCCTCTTTCTCCACATCCTTACTAGCATTTGTTGTTTTCTGCCTTGTTAATTTTTTGCCATTCTAACTGATATAAGATGGTATCTTATTGTGGTTTTGATTTGTATTTCCCTGGCAGCTAGTGATGATGAACATTTTTTCATGTGTCTGTTAGTCATTTGTATGTCTTCTTTGGAGAAGTGTCTGTTCATGTCTTCTGCCTGTTTATTGACTGGTTTATTTGTTTTTTGGGTGTTGAATTTGAGAAGTTCTTTATAGATCTTGGATACCAGTCCTGTATCTGCAATGTCATTTGCAAGTATCCTCTCTCATTTCATGGCTTGCCTCTTAGTTTTATTGACTGTTTCCTTTGCTGTGCAGAGCTTTTTATCTTGATGAAGTCCTGAAGTTCACATTGACATTAAAATTTTATATGCATGTATATACACAACATATTAAAGTCAACATCATTTTTAATGGAAGCTTTGTAATTTTTATCATGATAGATGAAGAATTCTATCATCACTACTGTAATCCCTGTTTGTACTGACTAATATAATTACATATGAGAAAGTACGAAGTGGTATATATTTGAAAGAAGGTGACACAACAATCATTATTGGCAGATAATAAATGTATTAAGAGAAACAGATAAGTAAGAGAATATTATTACAACAATGAGATAGATTAGTAAGGTGGTTGATTTCACCCAAAAATGTACACAAATCAATCATTTTCTTGTATATAAAGAATAGTTGGGTAGATAATGTGGTGGTAAGAAATTACAAACTGTAGTAGCAGCAAAGAGGAAGATACTTAGAAATAAAACTAACAAAAAATTCGCAGAAACTCGTTGAAGAAAAGTTAATACTCTTGGGAGATTCAGCAGAAAAAGATTGGAAGAAATAGTCTGATAAACTGCTGGAGTTGGGCAAGACATGATATCCCCAAAGGGCATTTTCAAAATGAGATGATTGCTGAGCTGTCTTCTAAGGAGATAGAGTTTTCCTAACTGGAGGGCCTTTGTTTGAGCACTAAGACAAGTTTGAGGAAGCAAGTAGAGATGAACCAGGCTGTTTGCAAGTCATTCCCTGTTTCAGCCCCAAATAGAGCTGATAATGAATAAGAACAGACATGTCCACTAGGGATTTTTCTCTAAGGATCTCTTTTCCATCTAACCTATGAAAACTCTATAGTTACATTCAGTAAGGTCTTTGCATGAAAAGACTTTTTTAACAGTAGGAGAGACATGTGGAGCTCATGTATCCTGGTAGTCTGAAGCATGGAACAAATACAAAAATGCTATTTGGACACTGTGTCTCATTCCCCCTGCCCACTTCTCCCTCCAAATTAGGGGACATCTGAACTCTGGGTTACCTTGGGAAAGTATTTGCAATAGTTTTGACAAAGTTCTAATAACCTATATAATAAGAGTGGCCTTCCAATTCAGTTAGGAAGCGACAAATCAGAAAAGGGTAAAGGCAATACAAATAATGAAAGATACAAATGCTCAATAAGCATATAGAGAGCACACAACTTTACTCATAAAGTAAAGCACATTAAAAGTGGTGAAATACAAATTATCGCCTCTCTGATTGGAAACACCTCTATATTTTTCATTTTTCTGAAAACAATTTCCAGATGATGGCAAACTTGTGAGAAAAAGAGATATCATCCACTGATGATGGGATATGAATTAGCACTCTTCTTCTACAGGGTAACTTAGAATTTTATTTATTTAAACACTAATATGGATAGATAGATAATAGGTAAATAAACATTACTTTTGATCTGTCAATTACAGTTCTGAGAAATTACCCTAAAGTTTAATCAGACACATACAGAAAAATGTATGTAGAAGGAGGTTCATATAGAATTGCTTATGATTATAAAAGTCAGAAAAAATTCCATCAACTGTACAGTATTTGCTAAATAACTTATGGTATAATCACATTAAAGAATACTATGCTCCCTTGGGGCACCTGGATGGCTCAGTGGGTTAAAGCCTCTGCCTTCGGCTCAGGTCATGATCCCAGGGTCCTGGGATCGAGCCCCACATCGGGCTCTTTGCTCGGCGGGAGCCTGCTTCCTCCTCTCTCTGCCTGCCTCTCTGCCTACTTGTGATCTCTGTCAAATAAATAAACAAAATCTTAAAAAAAAAAAAAGAATACTATGCTCCCGTTAGCAGTGATGTAGTAGATACTTAATTACTGACTTGGTGAGTTATAATTTTTTGTTAAGTAATAAAGGCAATTTGTACAACAAAATATAATTTATGATATCATTTGGCTAAGAAAGATTTGTCTATATGTCTATGTCAGAATCCATATGTAGGGGTGCCTGGGTGGCTCAGTGGGTTAAAGCCTCTGCCTTCCACTCAGGTCACGATCTCAGATTCCTGGAATTGAGCCCCACATCGGGCTCTCTGCTCAGCAGGGAGCCTGCTTCCTCCTCTATCTCTGCCTGCCTCTCTGACTACTTGTGATCTCTGTCTGTCAAATAAATAAATAAATAAATAAGAATCCATATGTATGTATGTTTTACAAACACACATAGTCTAAATGTTTACATGTTTAGGAAGTAAAATTGTGAGGTATCTTTTTTTTAAGATTTTATTTATTTATTAGAAAGAGAGAGAGAAAGCATGGAGGAGAGAGGTCAGTGGGAGAAGCAGACTCCCTGCTGAGCAGGGAGCCCCATGTTGGACTCGATCCCGAGACTCCAGGATCATGACCTGAGCTGAAGGCAGTCGCTTAACCAACTGAGCCACTCAGGCACCCAATTGTGAGGTATCTTTTTGTTTAAGATTTTATTTATTTATTTGACAGACAGAGATCACAAGTAGGCAGAGAGACAGGCAGAGAGAGAGTAAGGGAAGCAGGCACCCCGCTGAGCAGAGAGCAGGATGCAGGGCTCGATCCCAGAACCCTGGGATCATGACCTGAGCCAAAGGCAGAGGCTTTAACCCATTGAGCCACCCAGGTGCCCCAATTGTGAGGTATCTTAATGATTTTTATGCTTCTCTAATGTTTCCTATTTTTATATGAAGTAAATATAATTAATGATTATATGATGACATGATGATGACAAAGAAAGAAAGATTCATGGCCCTATCAGATCTTTGAATATTTTACTAATCCCTGAAAAATAATTTTTATGTTCTTAATTCATTCTAGTTCATAATTTTAAACCCTATTCATTTAAAATGAAATAAGGGCATCTGAGTGGCTCAGTTGGTTGAGAATCTGCCTTCGGCTCGGGTCATGATACCAGGGTCCTGGGATCCAGCCCTTTATCGGGCTCCCTGCTCAGGGGAGTCTGCTTATCCCTCTCCCTCTGCCCTCCCCTCACCCGGGCTCATGCTCTCTCACTTTCTCTCTATCTCAAATAAATAAATAAAATCTTTAAAAAAAAATAAAATGAAGCAATAGCTTCTTTCTCTCTCCCTCAGGGAGCTTCATCGCTCCCTGTACTTTTTGGCAGAGAATAGCTGGCAGGAGGGTGTGTCAGTGTCTTTGGTGTTTAGAGGTAAGATCATTACTATTTTGGCATCTGTTCCAATACAGTCGCCCTAAGCAACTCTTTTGAAACCAAGAACTTTGCCAGTGTGTGTCTGTGTTTAAGATTCCAAGAAGTGAGCTATTAAAGCAATAAAAGAAGTGGTAGCTGACGGCTTCTGGGAAAATGTGTATATGCACTTTCAGACAGGATACCTGAAACCGAGCCAGTGAACAGACTATATAGACAATCGGACTGTTTTTCTTGCTATTCTTCTATGTAATTTATAAGCCATACCAGTGTTTGTAGATACTCTTGCATTTAAACCCACATCAGATACTTTTTTAAAAAGTTTATTAATTTTAGAGAGTGGGGGAGGGACAGAGGGGGAGGGAGAGAGAATCTTGAGGAGACTCCCCACTGAGCAAGGAGTCTGATGTGGAGGGGTGGGGAGATCATGTCCTGAGCTGAAATCAAGAGTTGGATACTTAACTGACCAGGCATCCCCTCAGTAAGATACTTTTAAGATACCTTTTAAGGGGCACCTGCATGGCTCAGTTGATTAAGCAACTGCCTTTAGCTCAGGTCATGATCCCAGGGTCCTGGGATTGAGCCCCACATCTGGCTCCCTTGCTCAGCAGGGAGCTTCTCGCTCTCCCTCTGCCTGCTACTCCCCCTGCTTGTGCTCTCTCTCCCTCTCTGTCAAATAAATAAAAAATATTTTAAAAATCTTAAAAAAAAAACAAAACTCTTAAGGTGCCTGTTGAAAAGAGGATAAAGGCTCTTGGGAATATGGGGATTGAGAAAGGCAGAGCACTTGGGTCAGTTAGCCGGTTCTCCAGCCATCTAATTTGATGCTTTAAATGTTAACACATTTTTAACCAACAAAGAAATTATGGGGTGGCCCTAGAAAGAGAAATCACTCAAATCTTACATGTAGGCGACAGAGAAGAGGAAAGAATCTTACCAGTGAAATATCTTAGTAGCATCTGTGTCTTTTGAGGAACTATTAGTGTATAGTAGAATTTACACTATCAAAGGATGCAATTCCAGTAAATTTCTGTTCTCTCATGGGTGCACACTTGTGCGGATGATGATGGAGTAAGGGTACGTTTGCTCCAATATGTTTTCCTTTGAAGCGGACGGTTCTTGGTAACATTAACCCTAAACTGCTAAAGAGCCTCACCACTTTCCCAATTTGTCAGTAAATTATTTTTTTAAAAAAGTCTAGGGGACGGCTGGGTGGCTCATTTGGTAAAGCATCTGACTCTTGGTTTTGACTCAGGTCATGACCTCAGTGTTGTGAGATCAAGCCCCACATTGGGCACCCTGCTCAGTGGAAAGTCTGCTTGAGATTCTCTCTCTCTCTCTTTCCCTCCCTCTGCCCCTCCCCCTGCTCTCTCTCTCTCTCTCAAATAAATTGATAAAACCTTTTTAAAAAAATCTTTAAAAAGTCTCTAAAGAAAGTTAGCTAGTAAACTACTTGAGTATACCTAGCAGATCAAATAATTTGCCACACTGACTGGATACTAGGTTCAGCGTAAGAATTCTAGAGAGAGGATTATTAGGGAGGTAAGAATGCTTTTTACTGCCACTGAGAAGAAAACGCTGATTGCTACAAAAGTGTCTGGATATTTTAATATTTTCTGCAAGTTTTATATTACTTATTTATGTACCCCCATTTCCTAAAGAGGAAGGAAGGGATAGAGCTGAGTGATAAACTAGACAATGAGAGTGGTTTAGTGGGCCATGGTGTCTTCCCTTTGTGTTCCCATTTGCCGACTGTCAAGGAAATCACAGTGCACCGTGTATAAATAGGGCACAGGTTCATTACTCAGCACTTTAGTCAGCGAATCACCATTCCTGGCATCTCTGCTGCGGCTGTTAGGAAACTCCAGAGGATTTATTGTGAATGAGATGGGCTGGATGCGCTGTCTCCTAGCTGGATTTTACCAGTTTGTCCACATTTTGAGGACTAGCCAAATGATTTTTTAAGATGCTCCTGGGCCATCCCAGTTTTTGTAATGATTCTTGTTCTCCACAACTAGCTATATTTATTTCATTATGATTTGTCAAGGGTTAACTAAGAGAAGGAGTAGCTGGGGACTAAGAGAGTAGGTCTAAAATGAAAGAGGGGAAAAAAATCATATATTTTGAATGGGTATAATTGGTGGCCTAAGTAGGAGGCAAAGCGGCTCCAGAGTGGAATGAAAAGAATAAAAATAGGAACACAGTTGGGTAGAGCAGAAAAAACATGCACAGTTAAAACAGATCAATATGAATATGGCTCTTGAGCGCATTACGTTTCTAAAATTGAGAGCAATAAACATATTGAATGTTTATTCTAGGGACCTTTCTTCAAAAGACAGAATTCTGATTCTCAAGGAGTGAACTGTCTTTATCCTCTGTCACAGTGTTTTTCACACAGTGTCAGAAGAAGGATGCATCAAAAGTTGGTAGAAGTGCTGTAATTCCCTACATGGTGGTGGTAAAGTTCAGTCGCGCTGACTAGAGCAGTGCCCTTCCAGACACTCAGATGTTCTCATAAAACAGCTGGCATTGCCTGAAGGGAGGTATTGTTGGTAGGTAAGCCAACATCCTGGGGCCTGGGACTCTGCCAACATCTCATATAACAAACATGCTGCTGATCCACTTGTGTTTATTTTCCCAGACAAAAATGATTGCAACACACTTCAGGGCCAACACAAAATCTTTGCCTATGTAATGTATTAACTTGCTCTCAACCTTCAGACGTTCAAAATTGTTAAAGTAAACAACAATATCCAACTTAAAAATATATAAAAATTTAACTACAAACTCAGTTGGCCAAGAGGTTATTTGTGTATTACAAATACACAAAGTGATCACTGGTAAAGTGATCACTGGTTTTGTTTTTGGGGGGGATTTTTTGGGGGGTGTTGCTAAAGAAGAAAAAATATTCATATTTCTGTTTTATATATATATATAGAATATAATTTTCTTTCATCAGGCAGCTCTGATTTAGTGGGACACGTACTAGATTAAATGTCAAAACATTTGGATACTAACTGTGGAGTCATTTAATCTCCTTGAACTTCATTCATTTGTAAAATGAGGATAGTAATGCTTCCACTGACTACAGTACAGGATGATTAAAATGATTCAGTGAGATATTGTACACGAAAGCAGTTATCACCTGCAAGGTATAGGGGTCATCTTTGTTGTCCTTGCAACAGATGCTGCTCCTGACTACTGGGGAGGCAGAGGAGACTATCCCAGTTCTGTCTCAGTTCTCTAGGACTCAGAGGCTAGAAGAAGAGAAGGGAGTGGCTCCTGAGTTGACAACTCCATTTTTTCATTAAAATTCAGAGAAAATAATTCTCAGCCTTCCCCCCCCCCCAATGAAACAAGAGTCCTTCCCTCAAAATGCTGAAAAAACTCTTCAAGCATTTAGGCTTTTCCTTTGTTCTGCTTTTTTATTTAGCCCTGTGTTGTCCAACACAGTAGTCACTAGTGACTTGAACACATGAAGTGTGAGATGTGTGTAAGAGAAAAATACATGCCAGAGTTTGAAGACAGTAGTCCAAAAAGACAAAAAAGTAAAATATTTTGCTTATATATTTTTATGTTGATTACATGGTATAATAATAGTATTTTAGATTATTGGGTTGAATAAAAAATGTTGTTAACATAAATTTTATCTGTTGTGATTATAAAATCTGGCTACTATAAAATATATAGTTATAAATATGGCTCATTTTTTTATTTCTATTGTACAATATCACTCTAGACGATCACAGGGAAGGAAAGAGGTATTTCCTAATGGCCTTATTTACATGCCTCTTGCATTTCTCAGTCTCTCTCCACCCTAGTACAGGGCTCTTTCATTATCAGTCCAGTTCTCAGGCAGCCAGTTCATTTGAGAAGTAGTACATGAAGAAACCAAAGAAAGATGAATAGGAAGGCCATTCCATCACCCTTACAGCACATGGCACAAAGTAAGCAGTCAGTTTCATCCCTTTCTTCATTCATCCATTCATGTACTCAGTGAGAATAGGAATGGAGACATTTGGCAGTATCATACCCTGAAGGGACAAAACCGAAGTGATTTCTCTCTTTTCACGCTTATCGGTTCTGAAAAGGAAGAAATACTCAGATTGAGCTTTATATTGTCCGTGTTCAAGTCATTTATAATAATCTTATTCTGTAAGATGGTTATTTGCATGTATTTTTTATCTCCCTTCTGAAGGTCTAGATGCTTTGAAGTCAGGAAATGTATTTTAGATACCTTGCTTTGTACCTAACAGGTGCTCAGTAAATGTCATAAAATATTATGGGTAAAATAAATACTATAATCATTTCATTAATTTACCTTTCTGGTCAAAATTAAAATTTGAACCTAAAATGCTATGTAATTGATTTGGTGTTGATGATATATACATTTTTTAAAATGTGGCTTGTGGTGCAAGATACATTGTGTTACCTTTTAATGGTTAAAAAAATTCAGATTTTTAAAATCACCTACAGAAGTAGTTTATTTGAGAGTGGATAAATTCTTACTAGATTAAGTCCTGGCTAATGAGAAAACATTTATTCCTAAAATACGGTCCCCACCCACTTTGGTCATCTCAGCAACAAACTGATAAACCCTGTATGAAATATGAAAAAAACAATAAGAGAAGAACAATAATCCCATTAACCTGGCAGATCTGGAATGAAAACTCAGCCCGGGAATGGAGCAGGTTGGAGGTGGGAACAGCCAAACGGCACAGTGAACACTCAGCAGGCTCCCAGCCCAGCAAACCCCCAGGGTCTGAGTGTGGAAGGGAGGGCTTGGGGGAAGGGCCCAGCTCGACTGCAGGGATCAAAGAGAAGCAGGGGAAACAGCCAGAGCGGTGTCTGCTCTTTGAGCAAAGATAATGGAATCCTCTCAGGGTGAAGAGAATGAACACACAGAGAGATTTAAAAACACAACAAACCCAGAGCTGATCTGATTCCTTTATTCCATACCTCAAACTCATCAGGCTTGTCCTCAGTTCAAAATCACACCATATTGAATTACAGGGTTAGAAAAAAATAAAAGGGCATCCTGTTGAGTGTTTTTCCAACCGAAGGTTGCAACTCTATAGTGTGGGAAGTCAATTACTTGAGGGGAGATTTGCATTTAAAAAATGAAATAAGATAGAAAGTGAAGGATATGCACATACTAGGGATAAATACTGTTTGTGGAAATTTTGGGGTGTGTGTGTGTGTGTGTGTGTGTTGTGTGTGTCTTTATACAGATAAAATGCATTTCCTATGGGTCTCAGTCAAGCAAACTGTCAGCCTCAGTGAAAACTGATGTGGTCTACCCCCTAACTGAGGTATATAAAAATCAATTCTAGAAAATCAGATCTTCAGGAATAGTGATTTCATAAACTCTGAGACTAATCCTCACTCGATGTATTCTTCCTGCGTTCTACACATGTAGAAAATGTCACAGACTCAGTGCAGCCCTTCGACAAACACAGTAAGTTCTTCAGATAAGAGTTCCAGGATCAGGCATTTCATTCTGATGAAGCTAATGATGTTTGTCAGGAACTGTGGGCGACCTTCCTTTAAAGCCCCTAATTAAGGAGCTGGGATGAAAAAAAAAATGGTAATAGCATGTCTCAAACGTGAAGCTGCTGCTTGGTTCCTATTCATTAGAGAGCCCACAAACTGTGGGCTCTATTTAAGGAAGGTCTGGGATGGTTTGAGGGAAAAATATCACAATCCCTCAAATGTTTCTCTTTAGTCCAATTCTGCTCTCAGCTTACTTATCTCGCCTTGACTTCTTGAAATTTTAGTCAAATTTGGTTTACAATCTGCTTCATGATTTAAAAGCAGACCGGAATGAATAGAGAAAGGACCAGACAGAGAAGAGAGCAGAAACTGTTAAAAAGATTCTGGTAAAATGTGTAGGTGCTCCCCGATCCACTCAAGACAACGGCCAGTGACTGAGCGAAGTGATCGATTTCTAACTCTCCAGGAACTAAGCATCATATTCAAGGCCGACTAAATGAAGGAAGGACCATTAACAACAGACTTCAGTATTTTCTGCAAAGCATGAAAGACAACAAGAGAATGTGGGGGGGAGGGGTGCGTATAGAATCCCTAAAAGAAGGCTGAGTAAGGTTGTGTAGCATTAAGAAGGCAGATGTCTTCCCACCCAGACACAAAAGGAAAGCACTGAAGGTTTTACAATGGTGTGGCCACTAAAAATACCATTTAAAGACGGGCAAACTTCTTTATCGCCCAAGAAATCAAAGTAAACCATCTGAAACCCAAGCTCTAGGAAATCGCCCTGCTCAGATAAAGGACCCAATGAGACAGTGAAACAGCACGATCACTTTCTGAGAGCAGGAGGCTGCCTGGCTGAACCTCGAGTGGAACCTTTCCTTGGCGCTCAGTGCGGTGAAACAGACATTCTCTCAACTGTATCAGAGACATGGATTTTAGTTGTAATTATGGTCTGCTAATCTGGTGTAGCCTTAGTTAAACAAACAGAATCAGCACATTATCATTAGGATGGCAATCTAGCTTCTCTCTTGCGCAGGCCAGGGAGTGAAGACTATTATTGCCAACTTTGATTCTTATCTAACCTTTTTGGAGCCCCAAGTGAAGTTTTTTTCTAGTTTCTCTAGGTGAAGAGATATGTGCCACCCTCCCATCTCACAGAGTTTGGAAAACACCACCAAAAGGCAATATTTACACATGTCATAACTGGGTGCTGAATTGCCATGGGTGAGTCTGTGTCGGTCCAGCCTCTCTCTCCCACAGTGGGAAACTGGCACAGAATGGGTTGCGTTCTCTGTTTTCCTGTCCTTTCTTCCTGGGCCCGTCCCTCCTCTCAGTTAACCTAGTCTGAAGCCTTAGGGTTGTGCTGTCGTATTTTAGATGCAGAGGAATATTTCTGGTTAAATCATTACTTTCTCCTAATTCTGAACCTCTCATGGTGGGAATTTCAAGTTAGCTGAGGACCAATATTAGGGATAATTTGGAGCAAAAAGCCCAGCTGGTGGTTCCTTGAAATCATAACATAATAGCAACGCTTTCCTCATTCATGAGCCTCTTAATAAGCACTTGTCTTCTTCCTTCGTTCTCTTTCTCCCTTCATTCCTTCCTTCCTTTTAAAAAAACAAAACCAAATCTATTGTTTAGAGCAGTTTTAGGCTTACAACAAAATTGAGAGGGGGGTACAGAAATTTCTCAAATGGCCCCTGCCCCACACATGCACAGCCTCCCCCATTACCAGTATCACTCACCAGAATGGTTTGTGTGTGTGTATTTGTGTGTGTGTTTTACTAAGGATGAACCTGCATTGACACATCATAGTCACTCAAAGTCTACAGGTTACCTTAGGGTTCACTCTTGGTGGTGTATATTCTAGCAGTTTGACAAATGTGTGATGATATCCATCCATCATTATAATATCATACAGCGTAATTTCACTGCTCTAAAAATCCTCTGTGCTCTACCTCTTCATTTCTCTCCTTCCTCCACCCCCGGCAACCATGATCTTTTTATTGCCTCCATTTTTGCCCTTTCCCAAATGTTGTATAGTTGGAATCGTACAGTATGGAGCCTTTTCAAATTGGCTTCTTCCTTTCCACCTTCTTTCCTTCCAAGATTTTATTTATTTGAGAGAGAGAGAGAGTTAGAGACAGAGACAGAGAGAGTGTGAGTGGAGGGAGGGGCAGAGGGAGAGGGAGAGAGAGAGAGAGAGAGTCCCAGGCAGACTCCCTGCTGAGCATGGAGCCCACATGGGGTCCCCGAGATCATGACCCAAGCCAAAACCAAAAGTCAGACGCTTAACCAGCTCCTAGTAATGTATATTAAAGTTTCCTGCATTTCTTTTCATGGCTTGATAGCTCATTTCTTTTTAGCACTAAATAATATACCATTGTCTGGATGTACCACAGTTTATCCATTCACCCACTGAGGACATCATGGTTGATTCTAAGTTTTGGCAATTATGAATAAAACTGCTCTAAACATTTATGTGTAGATTTTGTGTGGACATAAGTTTTCAACTCCTTAGAATAAATACCAAAGACCATGATTGCTGGATCATATGGTGAGAGTATGTTTAGTTTTATTAAAAAACAAAAACAAAAACAAAAACAAAAAAAACAACTATCATTCTTCCAAAGTGTCTGTACCATTTTGCATTCCTACCAGCAATGAATCAGAGTTCCTGTTGCTCCATATTCTTGCCAACATTTGGTGTTGTCAGTATTCTGAATTTGAGCCATTCTAATAGATATGTAATGGTATTTGTTTTAATTTGCATTTCCCTGATGACATATGATGTGAAACATCTTTCTCTCTCTCTCTCTCTCTCTCTCTCTCTCTCTCTTTCTCTTTCTAAGAAAGGGGCTAAGGGAGAGGGAGAGAATCTTAAGCAGGCTCCACACCAGGCTTGATCTCATGACCCTGAGATAATGACCTGAGCTGAAGCCAAGAGTCTGATGCTTAACCAACTGAGCCACTCAGGAGCCCCTGAAGAATCTTTTCATATGCTTATTTGCCATCTGTATATTTTTATTGGTACAGTATTTGTTAAGGTCTTCAACCCTTAGTCAGGTGGTTTACATTCTTATTGCTGAGTTTTAAGAGTGTTTTGTATATTTTGGATAATGGTCTTTTTCAGATACAGGCATACTTGGAGATATTGTGGGTTCCGTTTGCGATCACTGCAGTAAGTACCACAATAAAGCAAGTCAGATGTCAGATGAGTTTTTTGGTTTTCCAGTGCATATAAAATTTGTTTATACTATACTAGAGTCCACTAAGTTTGCAATATCATTATGTCTAAAAAATGTGCATGCCTTAATTAAAAAATACTTTATTGCTAAAAATTAGGCAATTATCAGCTGAGTTTACACCAAGTCATAATCTTTTTGCTGATGGAGGGTCTTGCTTAAATGTAGATGGCTGCTGACTGATCAGATGGTGATTGCTGAAGGTTGGGGTGGCCTTGGCAACTTATTTAAATAAGATAAAATTGAAGCTTACTGTATCCATTGACTCCCTTTCACAAGTGATTTCTCTGTACAGGTGATGCTATTTGATAACAGTTAACCAAGAGTCAAACTTCTTTTAAAATTGGCGTCAGTCCTCTCAAATCCTGCTGCCTCTTTATCAACTAAGTCTATGTAATATTCTTTTTTGTCTTTTCAACAATCTTTACAGCATCTTCACCAGAAGTAGATTCCATCTCAAGAAACCACGTTGCTCGTCCACAAGAAGCAACTCTTCATCCATTGAAGTTTTTTCATGAGATCACAGCAATTCAGTCTCATCTTCAGGCTCCACTTCTAATCCTGGTTCTCTTACTATTTCCACCACATCTGCAGTTACTTCCTCCAGTGAAGTCATGAGCCCCTCAAAGTCATCTGTGAAGGTTGGGATCAACGTCTTCTAAACTCCTGTCAAGAATGATTTTTTTACATTTCTTCCCATGAATCACAAGTATTCTTAGTAGCATCTGAAATGGTAAATCCTTTCCAGAAAGTTTTCAATTCACTTTGCCCAGATCCATCAGAAGAAATCACTATCTATGGCAGATATCGCCTTATGAAATTTATTTCTTCAATTAAAAGACTTAAAAGTTGAAATTGCTCCTCAACCCATGGGCTACAGAATGGATATTGTGTTAGCAGGCATACAACAATATTCATTTCATTGTACATCTCCATCAGAACCCTTGGGTGACCAGATACATTGTCAATGAGCTGTATCATTTTTTTGTTTTTTTGTTTTTTTTTATTTGACAGAGAGAGAGAGAGAGATCACAAGTAGGCAGAGAGGCAGGCAGAGAGTCAGGCAGAGAGAGAGGAGGAAGCAGGCTCCCTGCTGAGCAGAGAGCCCGATGTGGGGCTCCATCCCAGGACCCTGAGATCATCACCTGGGCCCAAGGCAAAGACTTAACCCACTGAGCCACCCAGGCGCCCCGAGCCATAACATTTTGAAAGGAATTTCTTTGTTCTCAGCAGTGGGCCTAAAATACTCAGTAAACAGATGTGCTGTCATTCAGGCTTTATTGTTCCATAGAGCACAGGCAGAGTAGATTTAGTACAATTCTTATGGCAGGATTTTTGTAATTGTAAGTGATCAGTGGCTTCAACTTAAAGTCACCAGATGTCTTAGCCCCTGATAAGAGTCATTCCATCCTTTGAAACTTTGAAGCCAGGGATTGACTTTCTAGCTGTGAAAATCCTAGATGGGATCTTCTTCCAATAGAAGGTTGTTTTGTTTACATTGAAACCGTTGTTTACTGTAGCCACCTTCATGAGTTACCTTAGCTAGATGTTCTGGATGACTTGCTGCAGCTTCTATGTCAGCACCTGCTGCCTCACCTGGCACTTTGATGTTACGGAGACAGGTTTCCTTACACCTCAGGAACCAACCTCTGCTAGCTTCCAGCTTTTATTCTGCAGCGTCTGTATCTCTTTCAGACCTCACAGAATTGAAAAGAGGGAGGGCCTTGCTCTGGATTAGGCTTTGGCTTAAGGGAATGTTGTGGCTGGATTGATCTACACAGACCACTCAAACTTTCTCCATATCAGCAATAAGGCTGTTTCACTTTCTTATCATTTGTGTGTTCACTGGAGCAGCACTTTTAATTTCCTTCAAGAACTTCTCCTTTGCATTCCCCACTTGGCTAACTGTTCGGCGCAAGGGGCTTAGCTTTTGCCTTATCTCAACTTTCGGCATGACTTCCTCACTAGCTTAATCATTTCTAGTTTTTTATTTAAAATGAGAGATGTGTGCTCTTCCTTTCATTTGAACACTTAGAGGCCATTATAGGTTACTAATTGGCCCAATTTTATTATTATTGTGTCTCAGGGAATAGGAAGGCCTGAGAAGAGGGACAGAGATGGGGGGACGGGTGGTCAGTAGAGCAGTCAGAACACACACGTTTCTAAATTAAGTTTGTCATTTTATAGAGGTACGGTTTGTTGCACCCCCAAACGGTTGCAGTAGTAACATGAAAGATCACTGATCCCAGATCACCATTACAAAAATAATAATAATAAAAAGGCTTGAAATACTGTGAGAATTATCGAAATGGGTTGCAGAGACAAGAAGTCAGCAAATGCTGTTGGGAAAATGGCACCAATTTACTTGCTTAGTGCAAGGTTTATAATAAATGCATTATCTGTGAAACACAATAAAACAAAGCCCAGTAAAATGATGTATGCCTATATGTCTTTTGCAAATATTTTCTCCCAGTCTGTGATTTGTCTTTTAATTCTCTTGATACTGTCTTTTGCAGAGCAGCAGAAGTTTCTAATTTTAATGAGGTTCAGTTAATCAATTACTTCTTTTATGGTTTATGTCTTTGGTGTTAAATCTAAAGTCATCACCATAGTGAAGGTCATTTAGGTTTCCTCCTATGTTACATTCCAGAAGTTTTGAAGTTTTGTGCTTTACATCTAGGTCTATTATCTATTTTGAGTTAATTTTTGTGGAAGGTGTAAAGTCTGCATCTAGATTTATTTCTTGATTTTTTTGCACGAGGATGTCCAGTCGTTCCAGCACCATTTGTTGAAAAGACGATCTTTGCTCCATTGTAATTCCTTTGCACACTTGTCAAAGATCAGTCGACTGTATTTATGAGGTTGTACTATTGGGTTCTGTATTCTGTTCAATTGATCTATTTGTATAGTCTCTCACCAATAATACACTGTAATGATTCCTATAGCTTTACAACAAATCTTGGTAGCAGGTTGTGTCAGTCCTCCAACTTTGTTCTCCTTAAATATGGTGTTGCTTACTCTGGTCCTTTGCCTCTGCACATAAACTTTAGAATCAGTTTGCCATTATTTATAAAATAACTTGCTGGGATTTTGATTTGGATTGCACTGAATCTACAGATGAAGTTGGGAAGAAAGGACAACAATGTTAAGTCTTCTGTTTATGAACACGGTATAATTCTCCCTTTATTTAGTCCTTTGATTTTGTTTCTCAGAGTTTTGCAGTTTTCCTCATCTAGATCTTATACATATTTTGTTAGTTATACTTAGCATTTCAATTTGGGGTGCTAATGTAAATGGTATTATGTTTTTCATTTCAAATTCCATTTGTATCCTGTTGGGTTTTGTATATTAGCCTTGTGTCCTACATCTGCCTCTCCCCTTCATCAGATTATAGCTGAATGTCTACCATGTGCCAGGCAGGCTCTAGAAGCACGATTCTTCCTCCAGAAACTCAGAGTTTAGTGAGTAAGGTAGGTAAGTAAATATAAAATTTGAAAATATATGTTATTATAAGGGATTTATGAAAGAGGTCCTTTCAAAAGGGCCTTGGTGGTCCAGAAAAGACTTTTTGGAGTTTTGCTCCAAGTGAAGGAGCAAGGGCATTGTAGACAGAAGATGACAGAGGAGATTGGATGAAAAACAAGGTGGGTTTTCAGGGATCCATGTATGATTGAGTAGCAAGAGATAGGGCTGAAGGGGTAAGTGGGGTCATATTATTGTGTCCCTTGTTGGGGACTTTCATTTTTTTCTACAGATCAGTGATTTAAAAAAATTTTTTTTTCAAGTGATTTTAACAGCAGATTTTTTTTTTTAGTTAAGTATTGTATAGTAGGCCAATATAAAAATTAGGTTAAAAAGACATTTCATTTGTATTCATTTATTTTACAAATTAGAACAATGAAGATAAGGGTATTTGTTTGAATACAAAATTGATGGAGATTATAGATGACAGTTATGTCTTATATCAGCCTCAGCTTTGCAATTCTTTGATGTCCGAGTTTTGTTTGTTATACAAGATAATTTTGACTCACAGAGATAAATAGTTGCAAGTGGTCACAGTTTTAAAATGTTATCTGGGAATCTCAGGATTCCTAGTTCTATATATTTTCTCTCTATATATGTGTGTATATACACACACATATATATATTCCCTGTTCTATATATATTTTATATATATATATATATATATATTTTTATATAAAAAATATAAACACACACACTCGTGTGTGTGTGTGTGTGTGTGTGTGTGTGTATTCATTCCCTGTTCTATATAAAGAAATGGAAGAAAATTTTGGTTCTTAGGTCTACACAAAACTGAAATTCTAGTTTGGGTCACTGTGAGGATATGATACCAGCAATTAAAACTGAATTCATCATTTCAAATTTCTTGACTTGGCCTCAGATGCATTCAGACCAATGTCATTTTATATTTAACAAAGTTGGAATAGTTCACAGAGATTCTTGTGTCCTCCCTGATTGCAACACATGTCACAGCTAGGTCATGCTACCACTCTTCTCCCTCAGTCAGGCTGAGGGAGAATGTATTTATGTATTTTTTTAGTGAATGGCTTGTTATAGAGAAAAATATTCTTAATATTTCTCTGTCATTGTCAATGTATTTATTTAGTGAATGGCTTGTTATAGGAAAAATATTCTTAATCTTTCTCTGTCATACCATCACCATCCATTTATTTGTTTACTTAATTACTTCTCTGGTGGAAATAGATGCTAGATTCTTCCGTGATTTTGAAGATAAATTATTTTGTTAATTTTCTAGAGCTGTACTAACAAAGTACCACAGATAGGGGTAGCTAAAAAAACCAGAAATTTATTTCTTATAGTTGTGGAGGTTTCCAGTCCAAGATCAGGTGTCTTGGATCAAGGTAAAGGTTTAGTTTCCTCTGAGGCCTCTCTCCTTGTCTTGCGGATGGCTGTCCCCTTGCTGCCTCTTCTTGTGTTTTTTTCTCTGTAAGTTCGCCTCTCTGGTGTCTCTTTGTGTGTCCAGATTTGGTCTCCTTATGAGAACACCAGTCAGATTGGATTAGGGCCCAAACTAATGGCTTCATTATAACTTAGTCATCTCTTTAAAGATCTTATCTCCAGACACGGTCACATTCTGAGACACTGGGAGTTTGAGCTTTAACAGGAACTTTGGGAGACGCAGTGCAGTCCATAACAATGGTTAACTACTCTTCCTTGGGTCTTACAAAAAAGACAAAAATGACCTCAAAAAATTCAGGTTTTCTCTTTAGCTTCATGACTTCTCATTTCATTTGTATTTTGATGAAACTTGGAACCAGTCTTTCCCTCCCTCATGGGAAAAAGGAAGACATGTCTTCTCTCCATAAGCCATCATAGATAATGCAATATTTCTCAGCCTTTTCATTTTCTGAACACATAGGAGGGATGTCACACATCCATGAGTAATGAATGGCTTACTAAGAGCTTGATCTGTTGAATCCCTTATTCCAGAGCTGTATGATTTGCCCAAAGTCTTATCTTCCTTAAGGATACTGTCTCTACTTTAACAGAGAGGTGTCAGGCAGGGCTACAGTCTCATCTGAAGGCCTGACTGGGAAAGAAGTACAAGATCCAAGGACTTCCAAGATCACTCACATGATCTTTTGTAGCGTGCCATTGCTCCTGGGTTGTTGGACTGGGGGTCTCAGTTTCTTACTGGCTCTGGGCTGAAGGTCTCTTTCTGTTCCTTGCCCTATGGACATCTTCATAGCGTAGGTGGTGTTGTGAGCAGCTGGCTCCTGGCTGTTGGCTTCCATTAGAGCAATTGAGAGAGTAAGAGACTGAGCAAGACATGAGTAGTCTTCTTGTAAATTAATATTGAAAGTGGCATCCATCACTTTTGCTGTATTCAGTTCAGTAGAATTGAGTCAGTAGGTCAGTAGGTCTAGCCCACCCTCCAGGGTGGGGGGATTATAAAAGGGTATGAATATCAAGAGGCAGGGATCATTTGATGCCATTTTAGAGACTATCTATCATGGTCATATTTAATCTGGAGCAATTTTTCTTTCTCATTCATCACATTGGAGAGTACAGGTCAGCTATTTTATAGAATACTGATATGGGTTTGGCTTGTGTTTCCTCACAATTTAAATTTAAGTTATACGTTTTTGGCAGAAATATTATGAAATTACTGTGTGTTCTTCTCAGTTCATCTTATCAGAAGTCACATGATACCAGTTTGTCCCATTATTGGTGATGTAAAATTTGATTACTTGATTCAGTTGGTGGACAAGTATCTCAATGGCAAGTTTACCATTTTTTTTTCTGTATAATTTCAGATACTGTGTTTTTCAGTTCTATAATTCTCATTTGGATTTAAAAAATACTTTCTATTTCTCTGCTGAGATTTCCTTTTGTTTATATCACTGAGCATAGTCAAAATAACTCTTTAAAGTCTTCTTGACTTTATTGAATGTATTTCTAATAGCTCCTTAAAGTCTTTGACAGATAATTCCCACCTCTGGATCATTTTACCATTAACGCTGTTGATTTTTTTCCCCTTGAGAATTTCCCTTGTTAGATTTTCCTGGTTTTTCATACATCAAGTAATTTTGAAGTACTTGTGGTAATTGTGATGATTATGTTGTAAAGATTTTAGACCTGGTTTTATTCATTTGAAGAGTGCTGATCTTTTTATTTTATAGAATATTAATTTGATTAGACTTAAAGGGCAAATTCTGCATCACTTGTGGAGATTGAAAGTTAAAATCTTGACAGTAAATATATTTTCTTGTTGTTGTTTTTATTATTATTTTATTTTTAACTTGAGCCACAGTCTTTTTGGAGTCTGAGCCATGTATAGGTTGTTTTAAGGTCAGCCATAAATTTGAATAAAGATATTTATTAATAGAATCAGGTTGCTACATCCATGGATCTCCCCTTTCTGTGAATTCCCACTCACTTTCTGAGGGCTCTAGTTACCATGCCTTTATTCTTGGATCTACAGGCCAGAAACACCATCTGTGGGGAGGTAATTTAAAATGATGTAAATAATCTCTTTCTCTTCAAATTCTACTCAAATTCTTACCCATTGATGATCTCTAAGTCTCCATTGATGATTCTTGTGTGAATCAGTTATTGTGATGATCACAAAAGAGTGATTTTCTATCTTTATTATTTCTTCAGTATTTATTAGTTATCATTCAGGTTAAGGAAGGACTTCCCGAAGCTTCACTCCCCATTTATTTATTTGTGTTTATTATCAGTGTACATTCATGGATTCAACTCTATGTTGAGCGATTTTGTTCATTAAGCTATCTTATTCTGTAATTTTGACATCTTCATTGAATTTAGTTTTGTAATCTCTCTTAAATGATTTTTAATAATGTAATTTAATTATTAAATTAATTAAATAAGTTAATTTATAATTAATAATTTAAATTAAATAATTGTTTTAAAAATAAATTCTCATGACTTTTCCATTGACTCATGATGTTACTAAGCAAATTTTATCTGTAACAGTTGTGTTTTTGAATTAAGAATTTGTTCTGAGGGGTGCCTGGGTGGCTCAGTCAGTTGTGTCTGACTTCTGCTTGGGTCATGATCTCAGGATCCTGGGATGGGAACCTATATCGGGCTCCACACTCAGTGGGGAGTCTGCTTCTCCCTCTCTCTCTCCTTCTGCCCCTCCCCCACTCATCCTCCCCCCCCCAATAATTAAATAAAATCTTTAGAAAAAAGTATATTCTGAGAGTTGGTAATCTTAATATTGAACAGTAAGATAACATAATATATAGTAAGAGAACCATGTGGTTTATCTAGTTTTTTATGGTATATACTCACTAAAATAGTCTTTGGCAATAGTAATTATGAATTACTGTTTTCAGAGTAGCATTTACTAAATATTGATTATATCATATATGATTTATAAACCACAAACTATGTAGTTTTTAAGATATTATTCTAAAAGGATCACAACCAATTCTGTAGTTGTACACACACATATTTGGGCGTAATTTGCAGAAAGGAGCCTTTTCTTTTGTGTATCTACTAAATTATATATAGAAGTAATCTTAGGAAATGTTTTAAGGAAGCTCATAGGATAAATATATAGCTTCTGTGGCAAGACAATTTATTGAAATATACTGATTTATGATTTGTTCTTGTTTCCATAGGTATTTTACCCCCCAGCCTTCTAAGATGGTAACCCAACTGGTGTCTAGAAGATAATTGCCTTTGAGGTTTGTTTGTTGAAAATTAAGTTTGGGGCTGGATTGTGCCAGTGCTGTTAAGAGAGGTGAAGATGAGCTGATCTAGAGAGGTGTTTGGAAATTTGAGTGATTCTGATTCCATGATTCTGTGAGCTCCCTTTTGGTGCTCCTAGGTGATAGCAAGACCACTGATAGCAATGGTGGGCTGGTGCTTCAGGGAGGTTGGCCCTTATGTGAGGCTCTCAGGTTTACTATGGGGCTGCTCACCTCCAAGGGACTAGGTGGACTTAGACAATAGCCACATCAACTGTGACTACAGAAATCTAAAGATGGGAAAAATGTTTTCTGAATGTCCTGGTATACACAAGATGCTTAGGATTTTTACAGAACCCAAAGGATAATAGAAACTTTTGAACACAAGATAAGGGATTGGATTTTACTAGATTAAAAAAAAAAATAGTTATGCTACAATCATATACCTGAGGGCTTTGTGGTAAAATTGTTAATTGTTATACCTTCATGACAGCTATATGGAAGTTATAACAGACATTTATTTGCACTGGTTATTTAAGACTAATCCTTCAAGTTCTGAGGCCCATGACATTGTGGTATGAAAAGATATTTGGCATGTCATTGATGTGGTCAGAAGAATTGCTCTGTTTGCCTGCAGCTTCAAGTCTACTGATGAGCTGAGATTGCTGTAATCTTGTAATCACAAGTAACCTTGCTTAATTGGGTTAGTAAATTCTTCCCTAGTGGGCAGGAAACTTCAGTTAGCTGGGAAGCTTTAGTCTTGGGAACCCTTGAAATGAATTATGGAAACATTTAAGGGATTGAAAACCATTGTATTAATATTTTGTATTAAAAAGGAATCTAACATTTGTTATTTTTTTAATTGTGTGTAACATTTAAGAGAACTTGAAAATCACACTATTAATAAGCTTATTAGGTGAATAAGTATACCAATTTTAGGAAGATTTTGTGTGTTAAGTCAGACTACTGACGTATTTAAAAAGCATAAAGAATATATACATATATATATATTTTAAAATTTTTAGAAGTTTTATTTATTTAAGTAATCTCTACACCCAACATGGGACTCGAACTCATAACCCCAAGATCAAGCGTCTCATGCTTCTCTGACTGAGCCAGCCAAAAAGCATATGCCCTCAAAAGCATAGAGAAGCATGCATATTAAAGCATAGAGCATTAATTAATATATTCTCTATATATTAATGAATGCAGTTTAACATGTTTGAAGCTATTTATTTGTCAAGAGTATATATGATATCAAACATAATTCAAAGAACTCTTAAAAGTTTCTATTAAAATGTACTACACTTATAAATGAGAAAACTGTTTGCAAGCTGAAACTAAAAGCCTAATAAGAAGGGTATTTTTTGAATTTATGGCTTTAATAGGTTGAAATAATTTCAGTAAACAGTGATTTTCAGTAAACAGTGATTTTTTTTTTTTTTAATGTATAAAAATCACTCTTGAGGATACTGAAAGCCTGAAATCAACACAAAGGTAGAGTTCTGGAAGACTAGTTGCTAGGTAAATATATTCAGTCTGTAGAAGAGAAAGCCCAGCTTAATGACTATGTAGTTTTTCTGTTATTATATGCACTCTGCTTTGAAATTCATCCATAAACATGATACTGTCTTTGGAAACGTCAATAAGCAAGATAATTAAAATAGACCAAGTAATATTCTTCCAAACTCGGAAGGTTTCTGAATCACACTCATATATATCCAGATATATGCATCCTTACGTTTGCTAGCAGCAATACGTGCAATCATGCTAAGTAATAGATGCAGGAGTGCCTCTTCTCGAAGATAGGGAGGCTCCTGAAATCTGTCCTTGTCCCTTAGGGCTTTTGGCATTTGTGGGTAGTTCCTCTGTGCCTTCATCTCCTGCTCTCTCCCAGCTGTGTCATTTGCTTATGGAAATCCTAGGCAACCTACTTGATCCCTATGATATGAGTGAGATGCTATGGTCTTTCATTAACCCTTGACTTTGCTCCTAAGTTATTCCTCTTTGAGGGAGGTTAGTTCTGGCTTCTCATGAACAATGCAGGACTTTGAAGGACAAAATATTTACGTTTTAAATCAGTAGACATTGCACTAGTTCGGAGTTTCCTAAACTGTTTCAGTTTATGATACCACCATTAGTGTCTTGATAACTTTTCTATAACACCCTTGGGCCAAAAGAAATACCAAAGGGGTGCCTGGGTGGCTCAGCTGGTTAAGCGTTTCGCCTCAGGTCAGAATTCCAGGAGCCCCACATGGGGCTCCCTGCTCAGCAGGGAGCCTGCTTCTCCCTCTCCCTCTGCCTGCCCGTCCCCCTAGTTGTGCTCTCTCCCTCTGTCAAATAAATAAATAAAATCTTAAAAAAAAAATACCTAATAGTTCCATTTATTAAGTTATCAGATTCAAACACCTTAATAAGTATTTGTGGTTTTTTTAAAGATTTTATTTATTTATTTGACAGACAGAGATCACAAGTAGGCAGAGAGGCAGGCAGAGAGAGAGGGGGAAGAAGGCTCCCTGCTGAGCAGAGAGCCCGATGTGGGGCTCGATCCCAAGACCCTGGGATCATGACCCGAGCCAAAGGCAGAGGCTTTAACCCACTGAGCCACCCAGGTGTCCCAATATTTGTGCTTTAACAACCAAGTAGCTATTTGTAAAGCCAGTACATATCCCTGAAGAATACTTAGTTTCATTCTTGAACTACAAAGATTGTCAATGTGTAGGCGTGTTAGGCACTGCTTCACTTCACTGGCCTTGGAATCAGTCTGGACACTGCCACTCTCATTTCCTGTTCTTCATTGATTTTCATGTGGTATTTGCTTTTTATTACAGCAACTGCTGAAAACCGACTTTCCCAAAAAAGAAATGTCACCGCAAAGAGTGTAGTGTGATCTAATGAAACTGAATCACCCCGAGGTAGTCATGGTGTCCAACAAATGTTTCTGTGCTGTCGTTGAAAGTTTGCTTAAAACTCTCTGACTTCTTTGTGGGACCTGGGTTGCCTTAGGGTACAGTTTGGGCCATGCAGTGCTAAGTGAAGGAAGACGAAAAACACATATTCCATGTCAGGAACCCAAGTATGGTAGAGCATATGGATAATGTGGTCAGTTTATTCCCTGAGACAGAGTACTGCAATGAAGATGCACATGGTTTTTTGTCTGTGTAGTATCTGAATCCCCTTCTCACATTACAACAAACAAACAAATAAAACCTGTACTATATGATTCTTAGGTGGCAGATCTCATCTTCCTCTACCGAATCTGAGTAGACCTGAAACCTCCTTTCCAACCTCCCTGAGTGAAGGCCTTGGCTCTTAGGCTCAGCAATCAGACCTGTGTATCTTGGATTTTGAGTCAGAAGCTACTGATGCAGACAAAGGGTCAGGAACATTAGGGAAATTTTTCTGGCTATGTGGTGTTAGTGTGCACGCTGGGAACGGAGGCAGGGGTGGGGCCAATGTTAGCGCTGGTGGTGTGGATGTTCTCGCCAGGGGCTCTGAAATGTGGGTGTGTTCTCGCCGGACTGGTTCTGTGGCATGATACTGCCTATGGCTTTGGTGCAGTAACCTCCCTTTTTATTTGCCCATTCTGAACATAGTTCTCTAGACTTCCCAAAGATATGACAATCAGATATCCTTTCAATAACTTTCTTTCTCTGTTTAAATCATACCAACTACCACAAATAAAAGAATGTGACGAAAAATGTCCATGACCAGAGGAGAGGCAAAATTGTAGAAAGCATATTGTATTGACTTCACCAGTTGGAGCAAAGATCTAAGAAGCTATTGAGGTGCGCCTTCTGGAGGCTCTGGAGAGTAACTAATAACCGTTGGTTACTATTTAGCCTTCATCCCTCAATGGCTAGAAAAGCTATATACATGGAGGGCACAGGTAACTTGGACAGATCTGAGAGAGGGAAAGACTTGGAAACTTAACGCGGAGTGCATCAGGCACTATTAGGTGAGTTTTTTTGTTTTGTCTTTCTATTAGGTGAGTTTTATTTATTTATTTTATATACACACACACACATATATGTATATATATATATTTTTTTTTTTAGATTTTTTTTTTTTAATTTGACAGAGATCACAAGTAGGCAGAGAGGCAGGCAGAGAGAGAGGGAGAAGGCTCCCTGCTGAGCTGAAAGCCCCGTGTGGGGCCCGATCCCAGGACCCTGGGATCATGACCTGAGCCACAAGCAGACACTTAACCCACTGAGCCACCCAGGCCCCCCTATTAGGTGAGTTTTAAAGTGACCCACTTGTGGTAAGAGGATTTGTGAAGTTCACGTCATTAGACATTACGCCCAGAAAAGGTAGGATGATACACACAACTGGGAGCTAGCCATGGCAACAATAAATAGAAATCAACTCTGTGATATATGTTGGGCTGATGAGAGGATGAATTTTAGGTAGGATTATCTAAGCAGGATGGGTAAGATTTACTTGGATGATGATGAATGCTTTTGGCAAACCCAAAAGTCATTAAATTTATATTTCTCACTGGCAGACATTCCATAAAGTCAAATCTAGAGGTGTGTGTTTAGGAAGCCAAATATCGGCTCAGAAAGCAATGGGAAAGGAAAGCAGTCCACCTGCATGAAATGTTTAAAATTCAGGTATGTCTGCCTGAAAGAGGAAAGAAATAATATCAGAAATTAGAATCCTAGAAGCATATCCATGACTGAAGAAAAAGTTGTAGCAGGAAGAATTGTTCTGCTGTTTTGAAGGAACACGAGTTCTTTAAGATAAAAAACAAAAACAAAAACAAAAACGAAAAAACAGCTTCGGAGGTACAGCAAGCAAAAGACTTTTCTTGACTCGGTAGAAAGACTAGGATATGCATTTTTAGCCTATGAACTCTGTAAAATAAATTGAATTCATTATTATTATTCTTTTAATTGACAGGTTGTTTGACTTTCATGAGATGAAGCAATATCAAGTGTGACTCATTTTATCACTTGGTGAGTGAAATCATGATGTCACATACACTTGCCAATGTTAGGTACAGACTCAATGGACTTCCATGCTCTTAGGAAAGCTATGCTGTGGGAGTAGTTGGCAGAGGAGCCTCTCAAATATTAGGCAACACTATAATTTGTATGACTTATTCAAAAGTAATTGCTGATTATAGCAGTATTCTTAAATGCACATGAATGTCATTAACGTGAAATCTCATATCATTTCTCAAAACTCAATTTAAAGACAATTGCCCAAGTTGTTTTAATTATGCTTTAGTATTCTAACCTATCCACCCATCTTGTTGATCTATTTGCTCTAGATCAACTGTCCTGGGTGTGTATTTTTTTTTTTTAAAGATTTTATTTTTATTCATTCGACAGAGAGATCACAAGCAGGCATAGAGGCAGGCAGAGAAGGGGGAAGCAGGCTCCCTGCCAAGCAGAGAGCCCGATTCGGGGCTCGATCCCAGGACTCTTGAGATAATGACCTGAGCCAAAGGCAGAGGTTTAACTCTCTGAGCCACCCAGGCACCTGTGTTTTTTAAATCAAGTTCTTGTGCACTAACTCTTTCTATCATGGGAAGAAAATAGTTTCAACAAGCAGAAGAGAAAAGTCTTACCTTCTTATAGTACTAAGGGGATATAATACTGTTGAAATTATGGCCTGTGAGTTTGGATCAAGATTCAATTATTAGACTTGTTTTTCCTTCCATAATGGTCAAAGAGAAGGAAACCGGAAGTTTGGAAAAGAGCTTCTAGAAGTTAAAGGAAGTTACCTCATAGGAGATGCATACTGATTCCATGGGTCAGCCAACACACATGAGTCTTCCTCCAGCTACTTGACATAAAATGTTTAAGAGAATCATCCTTATCCCTTTTGCAAGTGGATGTGAGTGGAACCCTTTATATCTGATAACAGCTTGAATTTCCAGTATGATATCCTACCCTTTTTTCCACAGACTCTAAACAACCCCCACCCCTTTGATTCTCTTTCCACAGTGGAACTTTCGTGACTCTGTCCTTTGCTCCTGCTTTGTTTCCTTAAATATCCTTAGTCCTCTTCCTCTTAAGTACAGAGTTCTTTCTTCTGTCATGTGTGCCCCCATGGCATTTGGTTCATATATGGCTCTGTAAGCATAGGGTCTGTTTTATTACACTATTTCTGTTACTGTCTTTACCTTCACTACTTGCTGAGATCCTTTTTTTTTTTAATTTTTAAAAAATTTTTTTTTAATTTGACAGAGATCACAAGTAGGCAGAGAGGCAGGCAGGGGAGGGGGGGAAACAGGCTCCCCGCTGAGCAGAGAGCCCAATGCGGGACTCAATCCCAGGACCCTGAGATCATGACCGGGGCCGAAGGCAGCAGATTAACCCACTGAGCCACCCGGTGCCCCACTTGCTGAGATTCTTAAGTGCGGGGGACGATTGTTTAGTCATCTTTGTTCCTGCCATGTTGCAGGGAAATGCAGAATGCTCTCAAAATGTCCATTCGCATTCTGTACATTTGTGCGTGTGTATACTCGAACTCATTATCTAGAATGTTTTAAGCTTGAATGCAGATGTTTGTCATGGTTTTCACTTCTGTAGCTACGTGTTGTGTGCGATAGTCACTTAAATTTGCTGGATGTTTTGTCTTGTTTATTAAAAGTTGCATTTTTCTAGGTGACTTCTAAGATGCCTTACATCTTTAGATCCTAAGTGTGTCTTACATCCTAAATTTGTAATGCAGGCCTTTCAGTGTGACCTCGGGTTACTTAATCTCTTCATTAAATGAAGAAAACACTTCCAGATTCATGTGGTGGTTGTGAGGATTCAATGAGACAACATTTGGAATGTTTTTTTTTTTTTTTTTAAAGATTTTACTTATTTATTTGACAAAGAAAGAGAGGGAAAGAGAATAAGCAAGGGGAGTGGCAGGCAGAGGGAGAGGGACAAGCAGATTCTCCCCTGAGCAGGCAGCCTAATGCGGAGCTTGAGCCCTGAACGCTGAGGTCATGACCTGAGCTGAAGGCAGATGCTTAAACTACTGAGCCACCCAGGCGCCCCTGGAATGGATTTAGATTGGTTCAGCAAATACATGTTCACTGAGTATGTGCCTAGGTGCCATGAATTGTGCTGGTCCCGGGATACCGTCTGTTCAGTGGGAAGTTACAATCTAGAAGCCTTCCTTGCCTGGTACATAATATGAAGTCATTTCCTTCTTGCTTTCTCTCCCTGGCCTATCAGTTATCAGTACTGGAATTTGGAATGGAATGGGGGAGACAACATTAAATTTTTATGTTTATTTCACCAATGATATTTACATCCAGAGACGAACCCTACTTTGAGAGCTAAAGTTAAAGCTCATGTCATTCTTTAGTAGGAAAGGGAATGACATGATTTGGAAACAAGGCCAGACGAGAACAGTCGAGATCAGATGGGAGCTGTGTGCTCTCAGAAGTATGTTGTGGGAGTAACTAGTCCAGTGTTCTCTCAGCCTGAGAAGAGCATTTAAGATTTCCTTATCTTATAAAGGAAAAAATCATTTCTGTTTAATCAGCAGAACCGAGTAAACAACAGGGACTACTTTTTCTAATGCAGCGGTTTTATGTATGTGTTACATACGACAAAACAATTGCATAAGAAGGGTATGCTGTTGTTTTCAAAACAAGCCACCCAGTGGGTTCGGCCTCCAGGGAAACTGCCTACACATTTTCAAAACGCACACTGGTCATCAGTCTTGACACTTCCATCCTGCCATATTCGTTTGCCTCACTTCGCCTTGTTTAGCACCAGGTCTCTGTGCCAGGCGTCTCCATAGAGCTGAAACTCTGGCTGTGGAACACCACACCCCTGGCGGGAAGGGAACAATCCAACAATTTATTCACAAAGATGTGCTTGACAACAATTTTTTAATTACCAGGATAAGAGGGGGGCGTAGGTCGCTCAAGTGTGTTAAGCCACTGAGTCTCGATTTGGGCTCAAGTAGTGATCTCGGGATTGTGAGATCGAGTCCCGAATCCCTGTCAGGCTCTGCATTCAGCGGGGAATCTGCCTGAGATCCTCTCCCTCTCCTTTCCCCCCCTCCCCACCTTTCTTAAAGAAAAAAATAAAATCTTTAAAAAAATAAAATAAAATACCACGATAAGAAAGTCAGAAAACACTGGCTGGATTTTTCTTTTCAAGCATCAGCTATTTGTCTGTTGCGGAGTTTAGCTAAGGCTGTTCATATAGTGAACTACATCAGTTTAACTATCAAAGTAGAGGAAGGAATTCTGGGTAGAGGAGAAAGCATCAAGAGCACAGAGATAAAAGGGAGTGTTCAGCGATGTCAAGATGGGCAACGAAGCCGGACGATTGGCGGTGCCTGCAGGCAAAGCCTTGGTGCAGTTGTGAAAGGTGGGACGGTGCTCTGTGTGGGAGCCGCTGTGGGTTTGCAGGCAGGATGCTCTGAGTCTTGCCTGGGGGCTGGCATGGCGAGGCCCACTCCCCCAGTCTCCACCTGCTCAGGGCCTCGGTGCTTGCGGCAGGTGTCCGTAGGACTTTCTGCCATGTCCACCATTTCCACCACTCCTGGTCTCCAGGGTCAGCAGGTGGGACGTAGAGGCCTAACTCTGGAGCGACATGACCTTTAGGATGCAGAGCAGGGGAAGAATCTCTGTGGTCCTAGTGGAGAGATCGTACGGGCAGGGTGCTGGCGCCTCAGCAGGAAACCACGAGGTGGCCGCACTGCGCTGTGGCTCCTGGTTACGGTGCCAACTGTCTGAGCACAGCGTTTTTCCTCACGTGCAGTTGTGGGAAGTGTGTGCCCGTGCAAATGTGATGAACTGAGCAGTGTGTCCGCTGATACCATTGTAACCTCAGTTATTTAATAGAAAGTCGGAGTTTAGTTTATTCAGAGAATTGAAGTTATTGGTTACCCCTTCTAGACCTATCATATTAAGGGAAGAAACTGAGGAAATCTTGTCATCACAGATGTATGTGAGTAATGGAGATTAGGGAGCACTCTTCAAGATCTGCTCTTACTTGGGCACCTTTGGCTCAGGGCATGATCTCTGTGTCCTGGGATCAAGTCTCAGGTCAGGCTCCCGGCTCAGCCGGGAGTCTGCCTCTCCCCCTGCTCATGTTATCTTTCTCTCTCTTTCTGTCTCAAATGACAAATAAAACCATAAAACAAACAAACAAAAAGAACTGCTCTTACTCTACCGAGAGGTGACAGTGCAATAAGGGGACCTGGACATGACTTGTCTAAAGGAAGTTCTTTCTTCTCTTGCTGGTGGTTGGTTTAAAAATTGGTATGTGACCCAAATCTAGTCAATGAGATACAAAAAGAGATTTCCTGGAGGCATTTTGGAAAGTTCTGTCCTCTTTTTGAAAGTGCTGATGAGTCACCAGTCTCTCTCCTGAATGTGAACAGAAAGCACTTAGCTCCAATTGGTACTGGAAACCATCTTCAGACTTCAAAGCTAAATCAGTTTAAAGCTCTGAGCTGAGAATAAGAACAGAAAGAACCAAGGTCTGGATGTCATGAGTGAGCCTTTGAAATCCATTCGCCCTTGCAACCCATTCAAACTCTGGCTTTCCAGTTAAGATCATTAAAACATTTCTTTAAACTAAAAGGGTTTAAATATATATATGCTTCTTTTCTACTTCATGTGGAAAATGTCCCCTTCAGAATCATGCATGTCAGCTCTGCTGCTTTCTCCTCAGTCATTCCCTTGGGTGTTAGGTCATACCCACTTAGAAGATTGATCCCTAACTGATATGTGTCTTCTTTACTCCCACCATTTTTGTTGGTAACTTCAATATCCTTGGAATGTCATGTTCAGTCCTCATGTCATGGATGGTGAGCTCCTACCTTAATGACCTTTACCTCTATTTCTCTTCAGCCCTCCTTTCCAAAGACACATTATCTTAAAATCTGCTACTCTCCTCCCAGCTAAACCTGTTTGTTTGTTTTCTTGCTTCTTTGTTTGTTGGTTGAACCTCATCACACCCTTCTAGCTCTGGCTTGCTTTCTTGTCTCGCTGGTCAGTGCCTTCCTCGTTTCCCTTCCCTCCCTGAACTAGCCCAGAACCTATGTTACCACATCCCTATTATCGTCTTATCAACACTCTCTCTCCCTTCTCTTCCCCTTTGGCCTTTTACTAACTTTCAATAGTCCTTAGCTCTTGAGTGATCTGACCTTTATTTTTTAAGCTGGTACTTCTGGGTCAGGTGTTACTAGAGAAAAAGCACATCATTAACCTGAACCCATTTAAGTGTGTTATTTTCACTTCATTTGGACCTAAGTACCATTCAATGTTCTTTTATTCCTAGTTTTCCCTGATATTGACCATTCAAAACTTTTACCTACTCTTCAAACCTCTATCCATTCTTTCCTTCATTCTCCATAGATATTCTAGCTTCCTGTTTCACATAGAAAATAGAAAATAAAAGCTACCAATATAACTTGCCTCACCTTCTTATCTCCAACCTTTGTTTTCCTTTCCCTTTATCTTTCCAAGTTCTGCCTCTGTCACTAAGGAAGGAGCGCTGCCCCACGTAGTGGAGAAGGACCCTTCCATGGATACCCTTGATTTTCCTAAGTTTTGCCTGCTCTAGAGTTTTAACTACTGATTAATCTTGATTAATCAGATCCATGCATGTTGTCTGGGTTTACAACCTCTCAGGCTCTGCTTTCTCTCGTTCTGTTCTCATGGAGACTGGCACATGCCAGGTTCGTGCCGGCAGATTCAGTAGCAGTCATCTCCTGAGACACACTTTACCAGAGCAGGGGGTACACAGAGGTCCCCATTCTCACCAGCTGTTGGCAAGGGACTGAGCTGAGCTGTTGAAGGGTTAGTCTTTAGCTGCCTGAGGAGAACCCCCAGCAATTTGCCCACTGGCCTCTATTTTCCCTTACCTCTGGGTGACTGAACTTTTGCCTCACATTCCTTAGCTCTCCGATCCCTGCTAGGATTAGAATTTTTGCAGTATTGTGCGGGCTTGGCCGGTGTTATCAGTTAGGTTGCCTTTTACTGCCAAACTCCTTTTGTAGTAATCCTGAGCAAAAAGAAGTCTTGTTAGAAGGATGTTGAGGGCTCCAACAATCCCTGAGAAACTGTAGGAAAAGTTGGGGAACAGGACCAGAAGCAGGGCCGTTCCTCAGGGTCAGAGGAAAGCAGCACAACAGACACCAGGTTACGAAGCTGTGGCTTTGCCATAAACACTGTCACAACTACCATAACTGTGGGCAGATTCCGACTACCCTGTTTTCATTGTTATTCAAAATTCTGCCTTGAGCAAAAGTATCAGATTGCCTGAACCTGACTGAGTCACTTGCCTGTGTCATGACTGCTTGGGTAGGAGTGTAGACGGTGGCAGGGAGAGATGGATCCAGTTTCCTTCATGTTCCACAGCAGGAGGTGGGATGCTTCCTCCAGTGGTTAGCTGCCCTTTCAGATTTCCAGCATCTATGCACATCCTTCTTCCCATAACTAGAGTTATGGAAAAGCAGTTCCTGCTGATAACACACCTGAAAATGAACTCATCCTTTCCCTAATGCAACAAGAATCCTGACTTGCTTCATTTGATTACAAATTCAGTGGTTTGATTTTTCACCTCATTTACTTGGAAAGGGATGTGCTACCATTTTACCTATAACACAGGTAACATTTTACATCTTAAAATGGTAACCCCTCCATTACCTCAGAAAACCATTACGGTAAATAAGCAACAACAGCACATTTACTTAAAAATATGATCAAGTACCTCTGACCTAATTTCCAACTAATCTTCAACTTTTTATCTCACAACTCTTTTGGGGAGTTCAATGTTGAGGGAAGAACATTTCCTCTGTTAAACCATACAATAACCCAAGGATTAGTAAATTTCTGTGACTATAAATAGGGAAGCACGAGGCCACCGGCAAACATATACCAGTTCTCCCAATTTCCTCCACTACTGACTTCCTTTAAGTGTTGACACTTTTTTTTTTTTTAAAAGATTTTATTTATTTGACAGAGAGAGATCACAAGAAGGCAGAGAGGCAGGCAGAGAGAGGGAGAGGAGGAAGCAGGCTCCCCGCCGAGCAGAGACCCGGATGTGGGACTCGATCCCAGGACCCTGAGACCACGACCTGAGCCGAAGGCAGAGGCTTTAACCCACTGAGCCACCCAGGCGCCCAGTGTTGACACTTCTTAATCTACTCTTAAATGTGAATCCTAAATTGCACAATTATGGTATTAAGAACACCATGAGAGGACAAAATATTTCAGAGACATCTTCTAAATGGTAAACGCAAATGCCTGCCTTTTTCTCCTTTGCTTCTACTAAAGGGGATAGGAACCCCTGAAAGCATTGTTAGAACTCCTTATTTTCTTCACATTCTCTATCGTCACCATTAAGTCTTATGGGATTATGTCAGTAGCTTGTTTACCTTCTGTTACAATCTGGCAAACTCAAAATAAATGCCCTTAATTAATATATTTCTTTAGACCATTGAGACTCTAGGCCAGGACACCAATAAAGACTAACACATCCCCACTTGCTAGAATTTTCTCTGTCATCTTGGTAATCAGTGTTAAAAAGATAAAGCCAGGTACTTTTTTGTTTGTTTGTTTTTAGTTTTTTGATTTTTGGTTTTTTTTTTTTAGTTTTTTTTTTTTTTTAAAGATTTTATTTATTTATTTGACAGAGAGAAATCACAAGTAAGCAGAGAGGCAGGCAGAGAGAGAGGAGGAAGCAGGCTCCCTGCTGAGCAGACAGCCCGACGCGGGGCTCGAACCCAGGACCTGGGATCATGACCTGAGCCGAAGGCAGCGGCTTAACCCACTGAGCCACCCAGGCGCCCCCTTTTTTTAGTTTTTATTTAAATTCCACTTAGTTGGGGTCCTGGGTGGCTCAGTCAGTTAAGTGATTGCGTTCGGCTCAGGTCATGATCTCAGGGTCCTGGCAACGAGCCCCACATTGGGCTCTCTGCTCAGCAGGGAGCCTGCTTCCCCTCTCTCTCTCTCTGCCTGCCTCTCTGCCTACTTGTCATCTCTCTCTCTGTCAAATAAATAAATAAAATCTGAAAAAAAAAAGGTTTAAATTCCAGTTAGTTAACATACAGTGTAATATTAATTTTATAAGGCCAAATACTTTATCAGAAGTGCTCAACAGACTAGTTCGAGCTTTAGGAATTGAAATTGCCTAGTTTATTAGTTGTTACTCCCAGGTAGACCTCAGTGGATATGAAATCTTGTTTCCCTAGTTTTTAATGTAGAATAATAGCACTCTACAGTATTTCATAAATATTCAAGGATTTACTGATTAGAGTGATTATAAAACTTCATTAGTATATTAATTATTTATATTAACATCATAAGTTAATGATTTTTGCAATTCAAATTATTTTAGGTCTTATTTATTTACATTGCTATGTTGGAGTTTTTATTTTTTATTTTTTTGCCAGCCAAAGCTTCTCAGAATGGTCTTGCAGTCCTGAGATTCTAGTTATCCAATTCTTCATTTCTTCTCTCTTTCACACAGACCTGAGAGCTTGCCCCAACTCCTTTATCTCCTCACCATTTCTTCTCTGACCAATGTCTCAGATACATCGCTTGAATGTTCCATCCCACCTTGGTGTCTCCTTTTGGAGGGCCTGAACTAATGCATATAACACTGATCCAAGAAAGCAGTGGTATCATACTATTGAGTGGTACGCTGCTTGCCTTTGGTTTTCTAGTCATATGAGATAATGAAATCTCTTTGTTATTTTTTTAAAAATGTTTTTATTGTGAGTTGTAACATGCATATGGGGATATGCAGAAAGTAAAATTGTACAGTGTCATGAATTATCATTAAGTAAATGCTTATGAAACCACCAGCAAGGTCATGAAATAAGACATTTCTAGAACCTAGAAGGTCTACTAATGTCTCCTTCTAAACAGTACTTTCTCTTTCAATGAAGGAAACTAATCTACTAGCTTATGATAACATTTTCCTTATGTTTATTTATATTTTCCCACCAAACCAGCATGCATACATGCATCCCCAAATAATGTACTTTAATTTTGACTTCTTTTTAGCTCCGTATAAATGGAATTTTTCTATGTATTTCATGTCTGTCATCTTCTACTCATTATGTTCCTGACATTCATCTAAGCTCTATTATTGTATTTGTAGTTTAAAAACTTTTATTACTATATGGTACTTCATCTTATGATATATGGATTTATTTATTCTTTCTCCATTGATTGAAATATGAATTATTTCAGGATTGGGGTTATTAAAAATAATGCTTTGGACATGCTTAGATTTGTTTCTTTGTGTATGTGGCATACGTTTGTTTGGTATAATCCAGTATTTAAATTTCTATTCATAGGGAATATTTACCTTCACTTTAAGGAAAATGATGAGTTAGTTTCCAAAGTGGTTATACATATTTATACCCCCACCATCACTGCATGAGTATCGCTCTACAATGCTCTACAACTTCACCAAGAAAAAAAGAGAACTCAAATAAATAAAATCATTAATGAAAAAGGAGTTGTTACAACTCATACCACAGAAATACAAAAAATCATAAGACACTACTATAAACGATTATACACCTACAAATTGGACAATTCCTAGAAACATAAAATCTTCCAAAAAAGAATCATGATGAAATAGAAAATCTGAACAGACCAATTACTAGTAAGGAAATTGAATCTGTAATCCAAAACCTCTCAACAAAAAAAAGTACATACCAGAATTGTGAATTCTACCAATGGTGAATTCTACCAAACATTTAAAGAAGAATTAGTGTCAATTTTTCTCAGACTCTTATAGAAGAAGAGAGAACTCCTCCCAACTTACTTCATGTGACCTGCATTATCCTGATACCAAGAGCAGACAAGGGTGCCACAAGAAAAGAAAATTAAAGGCCAATGGGATGCCTGGGTGGTGCAGTTGGTTAAGTATCTGACTCTTGGTTTTGGCTTAGGTTGTGCTTTCAGGGTCATGAGATTAAGCCCCATGTGGGGCTCTGCACTCAGTGTGGAGTCTCCTTAAGTTTCTCTCTCCCTCTTCCCTTCTCTGTGTTGCATGCTTTCTCTCTCTCAAATAAAAAAATAAAAATCTTTAAAAAAAATGAAAAGAAAAAAAGAAAATTACAGGCCAATATCTCTAATGAACATAGATGCAAAGATTCTCAACACAATATTACCAGACAAATTGAACAATACGTTAAAAGGATCATAGGCCACGATCAGTGGGATTTATTCCGGGGATGAAAGGATGGTTCAAGATCTACAAATCATCAATGTGACATACCACATTACCAAACGGAAGGATAAGAATCATGTGATCATCTCACTAGATGCAGAAAAAGCGTGTGACAATACTCAACATCCAGTTATGTTAAGGATTCTCAGCAAAGTGAGTATGGAGGGAACATACCTCAACAGAGTAAAAGCCATTTATAATGAGCTCACAGCTAACATCATACTCAGTGGTGAAAAGCTGAAAGCTTTTCTCTAAGGTCAGGGATAAGACAAGGATACCTATTCTTGCCACTTTCATTTAATGTAGTATCGGAGTTCCTAGACAGAGCAATTAAATAAGAAAAAGAAATGAAAGCTATACAGATTGGAAAGGAAGAAGTAAAACTACCACTACTTGCAGATGACATGATGTCATATAAATAGAAAACCCTAAAGACTCCATCAAAAAAAGTTAGAAGTAAGAAATGAATCCAGTAAAGTTGCAGAATACAAAATCATTACACAAAAATCTGTTGTGTTTCTATGCGTTAATAACAAACTATTAGTAAGGCAAATAAAAGAAATAGTCCAATTTACAGTTGCATCAAAAATAATAAAATCACGAGGAATAAATTTAACCAAGAAGGTGAAAGACCTGTATATTGAAAACTGTAAGACATTAAGGAAAGATATTAAAGGAGACACAAATAAATGAAAAGATATTTCTTGTTCATGGATTGGAAGAATTAATATTGTTAAAATGTCCATACTACCCAAAGAAATCTACAGATTCAATGCAATCTCCATCAAAATTCCAATGGCATTTTTCATAAAAATAGAACAATGTAAAATTTATTTGAAATCATAAAAGATCCTGAATAACCAAAGCAATATTGAGAATGAAGAACAAAGCTGGAGGCATCATGCTTCCTGATTTCAAATTCAAATGCAAAGCTATAGTAATTAAGGCAATATAGTATTGACATAAAACCAGACAATTAGATCAGTGGAACAGACCAGAGAGCCCAGAAATAAACTCAGCAGGGCAAGAACATGCAATGGGGAAAAGACAGTCTTTTCAATAAATAGTGTTAGGAACATTGGACAGCCATGTACAAAATAGTGAAACTGGACCACTATTTTACAGTGTACACAAAAATTAACTCAAAATGGATTAAAGAATTAAATGTGAGACCTGGTATCATAGAATTCCTAGAAAGAAACATAGGTGGTAACCTTCTTGGTATAGGTGTTACCTATGGCAAAGTTTTTTTTTAAAATCTGACACCAAAATCAACAGCAAAAATGGAAAATAAACAAGTGGGACTACATCAAACTAAACAACTTCTGCCTAGCAAAGAATCAATCAGCAAATTGAAAAGGCAACCTACTGAATGAGAGTATTTGTAAATGATCTATCCAACAAGGAGTTAATGCTAAAATATATTAGGAACTCATGCAACTCAATACCAAAAGAAACAAAAAATAATCCAAGCAAAAAATTGGCAGATGATCTGAATAGACATTTTTTTTTTCCTAAAGAAAACATACAGATGGCCAACAGGCACAGGAAAAGTATTGTATATCATTAATCATTTGTGAAATACAAATCAAAACTCCTCACACCTGTTAGAATGGCTATTTTCAAAAAGGCTAGAAATAACAAGTGTTGGCAAGGATGTGGAGAAAAGGAAATTCTTGTGCACTACTGGCAGTAATGTGAACTGGTACAGCCATGATGGAAAACAGTATGGAGTTTCCAAAAAAATCAGAGGTAGAACTAACATATGATCCAGCAATTCTACTTCTGGGCATTCATCCAAAGAAAATCAAAACACTAACCTGAAGAGATATATGTACCCCTATGTTCATTGCAGCATTGTTTACGATAGCCAAGATATGGAAAAACCCTAAGTATCTATAAATGTATAAATGGATGAGGAAATTGGTATATATATACAGTAGAACATTATTTGTAAAAAGGAATGAAATCTTGCCATTTGTGTCAATATGGGTGAACCTTGAGGATATTATGCTTAGCAAAATTAGGCAAAGAAAGACAAATAGCTGTGTAAGCTCTCTTATATGTGGAATCAAAAGTTAAGAAATAAATAAAATCAATTAATTAAGTTCATAGATACATCAAACAGATTGGTGGTTGCCAAAGGTGAGGGAGTGGGGATGGGGTGGGAGAAATGGGTGAACTGTTTTAGTTGTTTTTTTTTTAATAGTTTAAATAAACTGAATAAAAAAATAATCTCTCTCAAAAAAATTGAGATGGTTGTTGTTTTCAGCCATTTAAGTTGGGAACTTTGTTATGCAGCAAAAGCTCACAGATATAAACAAACTTATTTTAGAGTTGCTTTCTTTTCTTTTTTTTTTTTTTTAAAGATTTTATTTATTTATTTGCCAGAGAGATCACAAGTAGACAGAGAGGCAGGTGGGGAGAGGGGGAGCAGGCTCCCTGCTGAGCAGAGAGCCTGATGCGGGGATTGATCCTAGGACCCCAGGATCACAACCTGAGCCAACGGCAGAGGCTTTAACTCACTGAGAGACACAGGCACCCCTAGAGTTGCTTTCAAATTGTTTTTAATCACTTATATTTTTCAAACTGACCAGTTTTTCTGCTTACTGCATCTGCTAATTTTCATCATGGTAGTTCATTTCTTCATGAATATTGTACTTTTTTATGGAGACCCATTTGTAGCAAAGAATTTTGTTGAGGGCCTCTGTGATTCCTAGCTTATAAATATAAAAGATCAGTTTTGAGTTTTCCACTGAAAGAACCCTAGCTATTGCAATGGTCTGCACAAGGTATAATACTAATTTCTTGGCTGTAAATTTTACACAATGCAAGTGGTTTAAATTTGTATCTGTATGACACGATTTTTCCTGTGACTTTGGTTAGTTGGATAATTTTTCTAGATTCGTTTTTTTCATAAACCAGGAAGCTCTGTGATTTTATTATTTTGAGACTTCCTTCCAACTCCTCAACCCCTACCCCCATGAAGACAGAGTCTCTGTTACCTCATGGATATTAAAACCTCAGCTCTAGATCCCAAGGGCAATTTTTAATTTTAGTTTCTGGAAATAGCTCTTTTCTTCTTTGGAGCAGAGCTATTTAAAACAAATTAATTTTATCTTGTCCATCTTTTTTTTTTTTTAAGATTGATTTATTTGAGGGAGTGTGAGTACAAGTAGGGGGAGGGGTAGGGGGAGAGGGAGAGAGAGAATCTTAAGCAGACTCCCTGCTGAATGTGGAGTCTGACCTGGGGCTCGATCTCACCACCCATGAGATCATGACCTGAGCTAAAATCACGAGTTGGACGCTTGACCAACTGAGCCACCCAAGCACCCTACCCATCATTTCTGTTTGTTTGTATCCACATTTGTTTCCTTCCATGTCAGATTAGTCTATCGTGTTTCTAAATGTCTGGGTAGAAATCTGTAGCATTGATTAGTATCTGCTGACTAATTGCTACAAATTTAGCATATATTCAATATTGCTTCTACTTCGTCTATTAGCTTCACTCAGCCTTTTAAATTATCTGTCTTATCCTGTCTCCCCTGAGTAGTTTATAAACCCCTTCGGTTTATAAACTCCTTGGGGGAAGATACTTTGTTTTGTTCTTTTTGTATTCTGCCTGTCTTCAAAAAGATCTAGTTTAAAGACTGTTCAATGAGTGTTTTTTAAATATTAACTTTTAAAATATGCATAATTTGAAAATAAGGTGACGCTATGGTAAGTTGTTGTTGTTTTTTTTTTTTAAGATTTGTTTATTTATTTATTTGACCGACAGAGATTGCCAGTAGGCAGAGAGAGAGAGAGAGAGAGGAGGAAGCAGGCTCCCCGCTGAGCAGAGAGCCCGGTGCGGTGCTCGATCCCAGGACCTTCGGATCATGACCTGAGCCAAAGGCAGAGGCTTTAACCCACTGAGTCACCCAGGCGCCCCAACGCTATGGGAAGTTTTAAAAATAAACATTAACTACTGAAAGAACAATATCTCTCATCAAAACAGGGTTCGGGCTTTGGAATGGAAGGGTCGAGGTTTTGTTTATAGTTTGTGAGAGCTGATAAAATATTGAAGAGAATCTTACTAATGTGAATCACGCCATTGCAGTCACATAAGCAATTAGGTCACCTCTGTGCCCTGATTTATATCACCGCCAAGTAGATTTTTCACTTCAGTCATTGCTATGGCCACCAGTAGTGGCAGGTGAGATTAGTCTGTACCTTGTCTTAGCTGCACCGTGAGGCTGTTGCTTTCTGTACTGGCCTCTTTGTCACAGCTCTGGAGAGACACCTGTAGGAACCTGTGCAGCCATTCTGCTGCATGGACGAAACCAAAAGGGAGAAAATGCTATCATCTCAATGGGCAACCCTTGACCAGTGGAGGATGGGCGACTAGACAAATCATCTACTCTCTCATCCCCAGGTGAACTACTCTGACTCATACTCTACAGGGCATCGCAGTCTCCCGTAGCATCAAGGTCCACTTGCCCAGTAACGACCAGTCAGATAATAGGTCCTTGGTTTATCTTTCTCTTCCTTGTTGCACTCTACCAAGACCCTCATTCTTATTCCTTAGGATTACTGCCCCCAAATTACTTTCACCTTGTCACAGGCTCTTCTTTTTTTTGGGAGGAAACACAGGTTAAGACAACTAAACCAACATTTCTTAGAACAGTTGGTAAAAGAGGCCTAACTTTCCTGAAAGTTATCACCTGATTCACAAATCTTACTTAGAAACATATGTCTATGAGGAAAATATTTGCCCAATTCAGGAGTAGGGGATTTAGGCTCCTTGGAGAGGTCTCCAGAAGGACAACTCCAATTCTTGTGGAGGAAATATTAAGTAGCAGTTGCCAAGGAGGACGAAATTGGTTGGGAGAGGTGGGGAAGTGGACTGGCGCCACAGAGCCAAAAAGAAAGCGGAACTTGGGACTTCAAAAGGAGCTACAGGTTATCCTTTCATATTTTGGGCTCTGTATTCTCAACTGCCCTCTTCTTCTTCTTCTTCTTTTTTTTTTTTTTTTTTTCAATCGAAAACCATTTTGGCATGGTTTAAAAGATATGCTATAACAATGTGGATCCAGTTAATAATTGACTCAAGGTTCTGCTATCTGGTGTGCAGGGTAGATGACTAGTAAGTCCAGAATGCTACTTCAATAAAGCCCATTTTATTCGACAGATAAACCAGCATGTGACAGTAGACACTCAGGAAGTCGAGGCCAGAAGGAATACCACGTTCCCTACATACTTTAATCCGGGTTGTGTTCTCTGCCTTGACAAAATTGCTGAAAGTGCGTATCTCCATAGGCTGGGGAGTTTTGTGTGCGTCTGTTTCACAGTGGCTCTGACAAGCCCTACTCATAGCAGAGGATACTGGTTTGACTTTCAGCCACAAGCTTTTGAGGAGTTATGCCTAAGGGTGGTCGAACAGGCACTTATGAAACAGAAATCTTGTCTATCTCTTAAGTAAACATTTATCAGATAGACTGGTGTATACATTTATCATATCAGGAAGAGCCAACCTTAATATCAAACATGACTTCTTCCAAGCATAAACAGATAGTTATGTAAATACTAGGTGGCAGTGAAAACAATGAGAAGAACAAATTATCAAGCATCTACTTGTGCTGATCTAGACACTGTGACTAGGTGCTTTCCATGCATCATTTTTGGTCCTCAGAACAGCCTGGCAAGGTAAATGTTCTCCTTATTTTCCGGTGGGAAAAACTGAAACTCAGAATTCCTCTCCCAGGGATATGCAGCAGATAAATGGCAGTGCCTGGATTAAAATACTAATCATCAGGATCATAATCACTCAGACTGCTGGCATTTATGTACTGATGATCACATCTGGGATGAACACCTCCCTTGTTATTTATTCCAGTGATAACTCCTTAAGTTAGTCATATCATGCCCATCCTATACATGAAGAAAATGAGTTTAAAAAAATTATTTATTTGAGAGAGAGGGAGAGAGTGGGAGGAGGGCAGAGGGAGAGAATCTCAAGCAGACACTGCTCTCAGCATGGAGCCCAAGGTGGGGCTCAACCTCAGGAACCTGAGATCATGACCTGAGCTGAAACTAAGGGTCAGTTGCTTAACTATGTCACCCAGGCGTCCCAAGAAAGTAAAGTTTGAAGGTTAAATGATTCCATCAAAGTCATACAGTGGGTACACAGCAGTTCTGGAATTTTAAATAGGATATGAAAGAACATTTATAATGCTTTTACTGATTCTACTAAAGCTCCGAAAACAGATTTCTTATGTCCGGCCCTATGCCTGTCTCAACTGACATGTTTCTGTCAAGCATGTGACAGGGTAAGTTCCATGTCCCACTGTTGCCCCCAAGGGTCTGACTAATGCTGCTCTCTTCAAAGAACTGCTAACATCTCTAGTTTAAGCAATGCGCAACGTAACTGGTGCGAATAAAATCTCTTCCCCCAAGGCCTCTCTTATGCACGGTTCATTTTCTGGACTAACAAGTCTGAGAGGTGGCCCTGCAGGGTCAGCCCCTGAAATGTTGGTAAGTTCAGTGCTTTAGTAAAGCCACAAGCAAGATTTAATGGAAAATAGGCACATTTTATGGTAAATCAGTGCGAGAGTTCTTCACATGGTGTCTAAGGAGCAATGACAAGCTGGAAAACTAGTTGACGATGGATCCGGATGTCTACTGTTATATTCCCCTTCCTTCTGACACAGCAAGTTTGTTTCTTAAATAGCAGAATTGTAGATCCTGAGGATTAAAGGTAGAGAGAAATAATTTCATATGTAGGTTGCATAGCAACTTCCTGGGTTTTAGCAAAGCATTTTTGACATTTTTGCACTCAGAGAAGAACCCAAGAACAATACAAAGGAGGGACAAAACAGTCTCATTTTTATTTCTAGAGTTAACAACAAGGTGGCAGACAATTTCCTTATTTGCTATTTGGATTCTCAAAATGCCTAGCTTCTCCTTTTATACTCATGCCCTCTAAATTGTCCCACCTAGATAGAAAGCATGACTTTTGCTGAGAGTTCTTTAAAATAAATCTAAAGCCTATTAGCTAATTCCTAAATAGCAGCACAATGCAGTGACAGAACTGTACAGCACACAAAAATATGTTATTTATTTATTTATTTATTTATTTATGTAAAGATTCTATTTATTTATTTGACAGACAGAGGTCACAAGTAGGCAGAGAAGCAGGCAGAAAGAGAGGAAGGGAAGCAGGCTCCCTGCCGATCAGAGAGCCTGATGCAGGGCTCGATGCAGGGCTCGATCCCAAGACCCTGGGATCATGACCTGAGCCAAAGGCAGAGGCTTTAACCCACTGAGCCACCCAGGCACCCCAAAAATGTGTTTTTTGTATGCACTTGTATACACAAACAAAGAAGTGCAGGGGGTAGAAATGGAATCCATTAGTAATTAATGGTCAAGGCTCTTCCCTGAACAACTTCTCCATCTGCACATTGGGGTTATCCATTTTAAGGATCTAATATTTTTCCAGTTCCTAATATTTTTGTATATTCTACACTAACATAAGATCATATTATAGATGACACCCAAGAAGAAAAGATGAGGAATTCGTCATTAAAAACTGCTAACTTATGAAAAATTTTCTATCCCCACCTCTGTCTGTGTTTCTTATGGTTTGGGCTTTTTCTTCACCGCCTCTCCTTCTAACTTCCTAAAAAGGGATGACAGTGAGTTACCATTATCAAGCCATCTCTATTAGGAGACCCTTTCTCAAGAGGGCAATCGTGCTGACCCTGGCTAGCCTTTGATTTGACAATATCACTAAGAAAAAAAAAAAAAAAATCTCTGTCAGTGATTTAAGGAAGTCCAGACCCAAGAGTGAAAGAGCAGAATCCAGGGGGTTGATCTGATTTTCCAAATCCTCTAACAAGAATTGAATACAAGCTCACAAGGAGGTCTTTCATAGGCTAATTTATTCATTTCCTTCTTGTATACCAAATAAAAGGAGGGAGTGTGGAACCTTCTCCTGTAAAAGGAAAAGTAGGCAGGAAGCCAGCATACTCTTTTCCCATTCTTCAAGAAGAGAAATTAGGAAAGGGAACACTTGTATTTGATGTGTGTCTTCCTTAAGAAAGGTACTTAGTATGGTAGAGCATATGTAAAGAAGGCCTTACCTTCTTTATTTTCCTGATAAAGAGACTAGGTTCAAAGTGATTAAATATCTCAAAAATAACTAGATACTTATGGAATGAGTCAGTTCTAGTATATCCTTTTTCTGTCCTACTGTGTTGGTTCCACTGTGCTGATACAGAAGGCGTTGGGTATGTTAGGGGCTCACAGTCTATAGGGATTCTTGACATTAAGTTAGGTTGTTTTCCTAGTTTCCAGTTCCGGGATTTGAGTTGAATTAGTAGGTATTTTATAATGAAATCCTATTAAAAATAGTGCTAAAAAAATAGTGCCGTGGACATCCTTATTAGGAATTGTTGCCAGTTGAGTTTCATTGTACCCATCAATTTTTCATGGCTTTATAACTTAGATGCACTCAGAGAAGTTGAGAATGTGTGTATCTATAACAAGAAGGTTTTGGGGCCCAGGAACACGCATCCACCAGGAAGCTGCCTCTGATAATAGCCTCCACACAGGGCACAAGATGCGTCATTGGTAGAAATGAAAACATGGCCTTTCCCTGAACTACTGAGGGCGCTAAGTCAGTGATGACAAGGTATCTTCTACACATGTTCTTTGGTTCTAATCAGAACGTGTTGGTTAATATTTCTGAAAATCAAATTATAATCAGGTAGTTGTCTTCATAAAAGCCAATATTTGTTAAAGTGAAATAGTAGCAACCACAAGAACATAGTAATGGAAGAAAAGGTGTGGTAGACCTTTTTTTCCCCTCCCCCCCCTTTTTTTTTCACAATTTCTGTTTCCAGATTGCTCAATAATGTCTGCTGGTAACTGAAAATTCAGCTAAGAAAATAAAAACCACTGGTCGTGGGTTTGGGAATGTACAGTGAATCACTCCTTCCTGAACATGTATTTCCAAGGCATGTCAGAACTTCGTCTTGGTTTGCCCTCATTTCCCTATTTCTGTAAATATTAAGGAGTAGTCTTTCTTTTATAGGTTTTGCCTGTCCCTTTACCTGCAACCTACCAACACAAAATAAGTATACTTTGGGAAATCCTATCAGTTTGGATTTGACATTTCTATTTTTTAAAAAAAATATTTATTTATTTATTTATTTATTTATTTGACAGGCAGACAGAGAGGAAGGGAAGCAGGCTCCCTGTGAGCAGAGAGCCCAATGCAGGCTCAATGTGGGGCTCAACGTGGGGTTTGACACAGGGCTCGACGAGGGGCTCGACGCGGGGCTCGACGCGGGGCTCGATGCGGGGCTTGATCCCAGGACCCTGGGATCATGACCTGAGCCAAAGGCAGAGGCTTTAACCCACTGAGCCACGCAGGCACCCCTGATATTTCTATTAATATTTTCAGTTACACCAGATGAAAAGTAGACATATTGCTTTTTGCCTTCTTTCCTTCCTCTCTTCAAACTTTCCCTTATTTCTTAAAAAACAAATAACTTTTTATTTACATCAAAGACATAAATGTCTAAAACTTCAGGAGGCAAATAATAATGAAAAACACCAAGTCTTTGTCATTTCTGCCCATCTTCTTTTTCCCACGGAAACTACGTTCACCAGTTATTTAGCTGCTGGATTTTGTTTACCTTTAGAGCTCTAGATGACACATTTATTTGTCTACTTGTTAATTTTTCAGTTTTATGCGTTATCCATCAGGTTCTCACTGTAGACAGGAAGGATTTAGTTCTCTTTCTCCCCTATTCCGACCACACCTGTGTACCCTCCTCCACACACCCATCTTTCCACTCTGGTTATTTTATCATTTTGTTTGGGTTAGTACTCAATGTTCACATTATTATAAAGAATATCCACAGGTTTGCATAGCAGTAAATTACGATTGCTTTTTCTTTCATGCATATTCTTTTGTTCATACTACATGACCATCACCTTGTTTATGTCTGCTGGTCTGTGGTAATGAATAATCATGCCCACTCTCCCTATGGGCATGCCCCAGCTCAGAAACACTGGATCCAACACAAAGTCTTTGCCAGCTATTAGGGTATTTTCTAGCCATTTTATTGTACCTAGGGAAATTTCTTCCCAGTCCTTTTGACCATTCAAGTTGAAACTGGTAGTTGTCTATGCCCATTGCACAGCTGTCATTCTAAGGGATTCCTATTTATGTCATCTGGTGGAGTCCCTCAGCCCTTTCTGTATTAATCTCCTTTCCCTGCTTTATGCCTTCCTTTTTCTTTTTCCTTTTTTTTCCCCTTTTTTAAAGATTTATTTATTTATTAGCAAGAATGTGCATGCAAGTAGGGGGAGAATATAAGGGCCTATTCAGCCAGAGCGGCCCCACCCTGGTTGAACAGCTATTTTGTTGTTTATGCAGTAAAACTTAAATTGACCGTGCCCCCCACGCCCCCAGGGGAACTTAGTTAAAAGCAAGTCCGGGAAACCAGTCCCAGGTAACAAAGCCCAAATACAAGGGTGGGTCAGGTGGTCGCCTCTTTGCAAGAGCCGTCCCTGTCTGGTCAGTTTGATTCTTGATGCTTGGTGCAAAATAAAGCTTTGCTTGACCTTCGCTTTGTATCACTCTCGCTCCTTTGGCCATGGACCCAACAGAGGGGAAGAGGGAGAGAGAGGAAAGAAACACATTTCCTTCTGAGCGGGGACATGGATGTGGGGCTCGATCTCACAACCATGAGATCATGACCTGAGCCAAAATCAAGATTGGATGCTCGGCCAACTGAGCTGCCCAGGTGCCCTGCCTTACTCTTTCTTGATTCATTACCTCCTATTAACAGGCATTGGAGCTTCTACTTTCTGCTATATATATTTTCATACCTTTTTTAAAATAGGAACTTCCTTCTCCTTTTTATTTATTTTTGAGAGAGAGAGAGAAAGAGAGTGATCTGTGGGGCAGGGGGGAAGAAGCAGAGAGAGAATCTTAAGCAGTCTCCATGCCCAGCGCAGAGCCTGACGGAGGGCTGGATGTCAAGGCCCCGAGACCATGACCTGAGCTAAAATTAAGAGTCCGATGCTCAATCAACTGAGCCACCCAGGTGCCCCTGATTTTGCTTTTTAAAGTGCAATAAACCTATACATCAGAGGAAGAGATTAAATGAGACAACACTTGGCTTTTTATAAAATCCCAACACTATCTTTTTTCTGCCCTTGTCCACCCCTGCTCCCATCCATATTTTCTGTCATAGACAGATGGTCTCCTGATAGTTAACAGGAGAACTGTCTTAGAGGCAATACCACATTCAACACTTTAATTATACTCCTTAAAAAAATAATACACTTTTATTTCTCTTTATTGATTTGCTAGTTTAGATTTTATCTAATCACTTACTACTATTGAATGTTAGGATTGGGGCACCTGAGTGGCTCAGTGGGTTAAAGCCTCTGCCTTTGGCTCAGGTCATGATCCCACGTCCTGGGATCAAGCTCCGCATCGGGCTCCCTGCTTGGCCAGGAGCCTGCTTCCTCCTCTCTCTCTGCCTGCCTCTCTGCCTACTTGTGATCTCTGACTGTCAAATAAATAAATAAATTCTTTTAAAAAAAAGAAAAAAAGAAGAATGTTAGGATTTACTGATAAGGGAAACACTGTACTTTAAGATGGCCGACCAAACCAGCAAGGGAATTCCACTCCCTGTCTCAAAGCCCTTCTGGGTTCTTCTTTTCTACCCCATTTCCCACGCCCACCAGAAGTACCAAGTATGCAGAAGTAGAAAGGTATAAATCCCCCTCCCTGCTTGTGCTGGGGACTCAGACCTTTGAGAACAGCTTCCTCCGAGCCCACTGGCGTTAAATAAACCTCCAATCCTCCAAAGTCTCCGAGTGCCGCTTGGTTCTTCTATCAGGATCCAGTCCAGATTCCGTAACACCACCTTTCCCAACTCGCTCTTCCCATTCTTCCACACTCCCAGTATATTTAAGTCATAATTTTTGGCTCAGTCAATATCTAGAGTTTACTCTATTATGGCTATGCAATTATTTTCAGAACTAAGTCCCATGGTGGTTGGGAGACAATTCTCCATGTCCTTTTTTATTTTTATTTTTTTCCATTTCTGCACATTTTATGGCTAGGAACACTGACAGCTTTGTTCCAGACTAGCATTTCAAGAAGGTATGTATAGTCAGCAGTTTTGGAAGACAGTGATAGTGTCTCCTCCAGGGCAGGGCACAGGTTTGTTTATGGCTCAGAATGTTAACAATGATGTCCCCCTCTGGGGTGAAGGTCATTCAGGCTTGATTTCAGCCCATTTTAAAAGACTGGGGTTCCCTAAGCTCAGGGGTCTTCAGCTGTGATACAGTTCCACAACATGTGAAGTGTCCACCTGGGCCATTCATTGTCATCCCCAGGGGACATGGAGGGTAAGGGGAGTCAGAGCAACCGTGAGGTTCATGCTGCTTGCTATTCTGTGAGTAATAAAATTCTTTGCTTCTGGTCCAGGAGTCTCCAGTCATTTCCCAGCATCCCTGGAACTCTGGCAGGTTAATTTGTTGGCTTGGAAGTAGGGTAAATTCTCGGACTCCTAGTTCTTTACAATAGGAAACTCTGGCTTCTTGCCTTTCCTGCACTTTTTAGAAATTTCTCATATGTAGTATTTGCTTTTTTTTTTTTTTTTCCTTTGCTAAGTTTGAAACCCCTGATGAGATGCACTGAGAAAAGCATGCCATGATCTCCACGGTTTTCCTGTCAAGGATGCATAATGTGCATCTGGCCCAGACACACAGTGTGAGGGTCATCCAATAGAATGTGAAACTTGTAGTTTATTTATTTGAGAGAGAGAGAGAGCACACAAATGAGAGGGAGAGGGAGAAGCAGACTTCCCACTGAGCAGGGAGCCCAATGAGGGACTCAATCCTAAGACCCTGGGATCATGACCTCTGCCGAAGGCAGACATTTAACTGACTGAGCCACCTAGGTCCCCGTAAGCTTTAAAACTAAGAAAGTCAATCAAAGACAGAAATACTGCTGTAGGTTGAAAGGATCTGAAGAGGCATGAAAACCAAAAGTAACGCATTCCTTGGCACAACTCTAGACCAGAAAGGAAAAGCAGACACTTTAGACAGTTGGCAAAATTTGCGTATAAGTGTGTCTTTGTTTGGGGGAAATGCACACTAGATTTTTAAGGGGTGATGAGACATCATGCCTAAAGCTTGATTTTCTTTTCTTTCTTTTTTTTTTTTTAAGATTTTATTTATTTGGTAGAGAGAGAGAGCACAAGCAGAGGGAGAAGCAGGCAGAGGGAGAGAGGAGAAGCAGGCTCCCCACAGAGCAGGGAGCCCAATGTGGGCTTTGACCCCAGGACTCGAGGATCATGACCTGAGTGAAGGCAGAGGCTTAACCGACCGAGCCACCCAGGTGCCCCTAAAGATTGCTTTTCAAAAGTTCAAAATACAGCCGATGACAATGAGTATATGAGCACACACATACAGGCATGTGTGCGCACAGGCACACAGGCGGGGCAGGGGAGAAAGAGAAAGAGGACATTGGTGATCATGTATATTCAGGAAGTGCTACTGTTTGGGATATTGAACAAAAAAGATGCAGGAGATCTTCGTTCTTTTTTTCAATTTTAAGTAATCTCTATACTTAAGATAGAGGGTCTGAGTGTGTTAATATTGAGGTTTAGAGTCACATGCTCCATGGACGGAGACGGGCAGGCACCCAACAAGATCTTTGTTTTGATCTAGAAATTTTTGTATAAGTAACTTCAAAATAAAAGAGTAGGAGCATTAAAATGCTGTTTGCAAGCCCTATGTTCACAGAAAGCTTATCAAGTGTCTGGTTTCACTGTGGAACAATCAGGAAGGAGCTGGCAGTCTTGCTGTGGGACTCCCAGCTGTCCGTATCTGTATGGGCAGAGAAGACTTTCTCTACTATTTCACATGATGGAGCATAATCCTGACAGCCTCTCAAAGCCCAGGATAGAAAGGGACTAGAGAGTTCTCTGAGAACAGACTCATTGAACATCTCAATTATCAGTGGGAATATATTATCTTCCCCCCTTTTTTTTTTTTAAAGATTTGTTTATTTTAGAGGGGGAGAGAGAGAGCCGGCAAGCAGGAAGGGCAGAGGAAGAGGGAGAGAGAGACTCAAGCAGACTCTGCACTGAGGGAGGAGTCTAATGCCAGGCTCGATCTCACGACCCTGGGATCAGGACCAGAGCTGAAACCCAGAGTCGGACGCTTAACTGACTGGGCCACCCAGGCGCCCCAGAATCCACTGTCTTCTGTGATACATAGTCACGTGCCTGCATGGACTAAAGAGCTATGCCAGTCTCTTTATTAGGACTTTTAACAAATTCTCCTGTTTTCAGCCCTACTTGCAAACCCAGTGCCTTCAGAAGCCCATGCTTCCTTTACTGATGGATATGTTCTGAGTCTCTGTGGCATGACTCAGCTTGTGTATTGTTGGGATTTTTCTTCTTCAGGTCATCAGCAGAACAGAGAACGCTTAAGCCTGTATCATTTACAGCTAGGTTATCAGCTTTCCATCTTCCACTGTTTTGTAGACCATAATTGTCTGCTGTCATCACCTCTTCCTGCTCTGTTTTTGTGGGCTTAAGCCCACAAAAATTTTTTTGTTATTTTAGCGGGATTTCAGGAAGGAGCAAAGAGAAATATGTTTTTTGTTTTGTTTTGTTTATCTATGGTATAATTAACAGGAAGACCTTTCATTACCTGAGCTTTCTTTCTATTGAAGACTAACTTCCTACGTGTGAGGAAATAGATTCTCTGTGTAATCATTTGGCACAGACTCCCGACCAACACTAAAATACCTTTATATTAGGAAAGGAGAATTTTTAAAAGATGGGGTTTTTTGTTTGTTTATTTTGTTTGTTTGCTTAATAAAAAGGATGGAATTTTTTCTTAGCAACTTTTTTCTATAAGTGAGCTTTTTTAATGTTGTATTTCTCATTTTTATACTGCTTTTTCTTCATATCCAGCTGACATTTGGGTAAAATGGGCAGAGGAAAAATATCCTGCTCATAGAATACTTTTACATTCCACATGCATTCCTAACAAGATAAAACTTTTATTCTATTTCAAGACCATGGATAGAAGGAGAAATAGCCTCCCCCGTTTTCTCTTATAATTTGTTTGAAATACAAATAGAGAAACTATTGACATGTTTAGAAGGGCTTTTTAAAACATAGGTTCAACCTTAATTTTCATCTTCTAGAAAAAGTTCATTAAGTCTAATTGTGCACTGGGAGAGTCTGGTGGGACCACCGTCAACTCACAGGGGCTATATGACATATTTAAAACTTTCAAGGGAAACACATTTATTAGCCACTTAATGAACTACTAGCCTACAACTTCAGCCTTGGATTGTGCTACATTGCTTTTATAGCAGAGAGATCTTTGTGAGGCTGAGTGCTCAGTGGTTACTATGGTAAAAAGTAGATAGCACATGAAAATCAACGTGCAACAGGAAATGAGGGCACCGTTCCTAATCGGATTCCAAAGTTTGAGTGTACAGAGCCTATATTAGTCAGGGTTCTCCAGAGAAACAGAACCAGTAGGATACAAAAATACACACACAGAGACACACAGATACATGGATATAGAGAAAGAGATATATTACGAGGGGTTGGCTCATGTGATTATGGAGGCTGAGAAGTTCCGTGATCTACCTGTCTGTTAACTGGAAGCCTAGCAAAGCTGGTGTTGTAGGTTGAAAACAAACCCAAAGGCCTGAGAATGAGGGGAGCTGATGGTGTGAACACACTTTGAATCTGAAGTCCCAAGAACTGGAAGTGCTGATGTTTGAAGCCGGGAGAAGAGAGATATCTCAGTTCAGGTAGAGAACGGAGAGCAAATTTGCCCTTCCTGTGCCTTTTTGTTCTACTCAGGCCCTCAACAGATTGCATGATGCCCACCTGAGTTCGGGAGGGCAATCTTCTTTATTCAGTCTACAGATTCAATTGCTAATCTCTCCCAGAAATACTGTCAGAGACACATCCAGAAACAATGTGTTACCAGCTCTCTGGGCATCCCTTAGCTCTGTCAAGCTGACACAGAAGTTAATCAATACAGTGCCCAACAGGTGCATGGACCTCACTGGTAAGTGTAGTGATGATAAAATGTGTCCAAAATTATTTGGTAATGTTTCTTCTAAGACTTGGAGCCTAATTTTTTCTCATCTTGAGTATGAGCTGAACTCAGTAACTAGCTTCTAAAAAGTCAATATGGCAGAAGTGACTGTGTGGCTTCCAAGTCTATTTCATAAAAGGCATTGCAAGTTCTTCCTTGCTTTCTCCCTTGGGATGTTCATTTTTTTTTTTTAATTTTTTAAAATTTATTTTCAGTGTAACAGTATTCATTGTTTTTGCACCACACCCAGTGCTCCATGCAATCCATGCCCTCTCCAATACCCACCACCTGGTTCCCCCAACCTCCCACCCCCCGCCCCTTCAAATCCCTCAGATTGTTTTTGAGTCCATAGTCTCTCATGGTTCACCTCCCCTTCCAATTTCCCTCAACTCCCTTCTCCTCTCTAACTCCCCTTGTCCTCCATGCTATTTGTTATGCTCCACAAATAAGTGAAACCATATGATAATTAACTCTCTCTGCTTGACTTATTTCACTCAGCATAATCTCTTCCAGTCCCGTCCATGTTGCTACAAAAGTTGGGTATTCATCCTTTCTGATGAAGGCATAATACTCCATAGTATTGGTATATGGACCGCATCTTCCTTATCCATTCGTCCGTTGAAGGGCATCTTGGTTCTTTCCACAGTTTGGTGACCGTGGCCATTGCTGCTATAAACATTGGGGTACAGATGGCCCTTCTTTTCACTACATCTGTATCTTTGGGGTAAATACCCAGTAGTGCAATTGCAGGGTCATAGGGAAGCTCTACTTTTAATTTCTTGAGGAATCTCCACACTGTTCTCCAATGGTATGTTCATTTTTGAGGAAGCCAGCTGCCATGTTGTGAAGACAATCAAGCAGCCCTATGGAGGTACCCATGTGGCAAGGAACTGAGCCTGTCTTCCAACAGCCAACAGGAAACTGAAGCTTTCTGCCCATAGTCACGTGAATGAGCCATCTTGGGAGTGGGCCTTCCAGCCCTACTTGGTGTCCTGACTACAACCTCAGGAGAGATTCCGAGGCACAGACACCCAGTCAAGCCCATACCAAATTCCTGATCCACAGAAAAGATGGGATGATAAATACAGTTGACTCTTGAACAACTCAGGTTCGAAGAGCGTGGGTCCACTTGTACATGGGTTTTTTTCCATAGAGTACAACACTGTAAATTTATTTTCTCTTCCTTATCACTTTCTTTTCTTTTTTTTTTTTTTTAAGTAAGTGCCAGGCCAGCATGAAGCCCAGTGCAGGGCTTAAACTCAAAACCTTGAGATCAAGACCTGAACTGAGATCAAGAGTCAGACACTTAACTGATTGAGCCACCCCAGGCCCTCCACTTATGACTTCCTTTCCTTTTTTTTTTTTTTTTTTTTAGATTTTATTCATTTCTTAGAGTGAGAGAAAGAGAGTGAAAGCAGGGGAAGGGGCAGAGGCAGAGGGAGGAACAGACTCCCTGCTGAGCAAGGAGCCTGATATGGGGCTCAATCCCAGGACCTTGGCATCATGACCTGAGCCAAAGGTAGACACTTAACCGACTGAGCCACCCAAGTGCCCCTACTATGAATTTCTATTGTGTTTTTTTTCAAAGATTTTATTTATTTATTTGACAGAGAGATCACAAGTAGGCAGAGAGGCAGGCAGAGAGAGAGAGAGAGAGAGAGGGAATTAAGCTCCCTGCTGAGCAGAGAGCCCGATGTAGGGCTGGATCCCAAGACCCTGAGATCATGACCTGAGCCGAAGGCAGAGCCTTAACCCACTGAGCTACGTAGGTGTCCCTACATATGAATTTCTTAATAACATTTTCTTTTCTCTAGCTTACTTTATTGTAAAAATACAGTATATATTACATATAATATACAAAACATGTGTTAATAAATTATGTTATCTGTAAGGCTTCTGGTCAGCAGTAGGCTATTAGTAGTTAAGTTTTGGGGGAGCCACAAGTTAATATGTAGTACCCCTAATGCCTTGTTTTTCAAGGGTCAACTCTATTTGTTTTTTAAGCCATTAAATTTTGGGGGTAATTTGTTAAACAGTTGATAATAGGTAAGTATGGAATGATGAAATAAAATATTTTTTCTTTCTGTTTCTGTGTATTTTTTTTTCAAACAGCTGTGAAGTTGTTAGAAAATAAATATATATATTTTTTAGGACCTAAATACTTCTTAAGTTGATAACTCTAACTACTTAATAAACAGAACTTCGGGTATTTACTTTGGCCTGGAACATCATGAAAAAATTTCTGAGACACTAAGTGTGCTACTCACTGATAGAGTTTGAGAAACTCCTCACTAAATTAAAGATGGCTGCTAAATCTTTTTTCCCTTTAATTTATTTAGGCATATACATAATTGTTACCTGTTTTTGGAATGGAAAGGTTTATTACTTTTGATTCTGAACACGTTTTTATTTGTCATGTCCATAGAGCCGTGAAAATGGAGAAAAAATTACATGTAGAGGTAAGGTTCCTCAAGAAAAGTGATCATTTGAGAGTACATTGATGATTATTCAATAAATATAAATGAAATTATTGTTTTATAGATATCAATATATCTGTATTTGGGCTTACATAAAATTTAGGGATAAATTAACGACATACAATGAAGCATGTAAATAGTAGCTTATGGGTATAGCAATATCTGCCTTCGGTGCAGTGGGCTGTTTCCTGTGAATAAGAAGAGATGACGCTCCCTCTAGTGGTAGTTGTTGATATAATTCATGGCAGGAAAAAACATACAAGTTCCTTTCTTTAACCTTGGGACAGTGTGTAAGGTACTTACCTGTTTTTTTTAATTTTATTTCATCGATAGTATTTAACCCTTGATTATGACTTTGGAGTTGAATGTTTTTAAAGGCAAGGACAACACCCATAGTTTTTTTTTTTGTTTTTTTGTTTTTTTTTTTTTTAGCCAAACTCAACAGCAAACCAAAACTTTTCATGTTAATACATTGTAAAAAACATTCAAACTTGATGCTGTATGAATTTCTTTTCAAAGCAGATTACATCAGCATTATGCAAGCAGCTTACAAGCGAAAGGTGTCCTTCACATTTGAATTGAATTTGTTGTAATATAACATCTGCCAACTTTCCTGTCCAGGTAGTAAACAGATATTTAAAACACTAACTTTGTGCTAAATGCTTAACTACGCAGAGGGTTGTGGGAAGAGGCAGCGAGAGATTCAGAAAGGCAAGCAGGTGCGGTGTGGTTCTGCAGGTGATGGGGTTCTGCCCTTACCACAGGAGCCCACGCAGGGCACCTCACTGGGTCCAAGGAAATAGACAAGACAAGGCCTCCAAAGGAAGAAAGAAAGGCTGTGAGCAAGAGCTGACTGACCTGGTCAAGTTGTTTTGCTCTCTTGATCTATCCTAGCTTTACAGAATGACAGTGTTGATCAGCTGTTGCTTGGACTCAGTATAAATTTGTCCAACAAAAGGCAAACAACCAGACTTTGTGAATTTGCTAATTCCTCTACTATTTATACTTGTAATGGGAATATCTGTTCTGTTTGTTTCGGAGAACAATGACGTTATCACCTCTCAGAACCATGAGTCATTTTTTACCAGGAAGACTTCTCCAAGTGTTTACTTAACCTTGTCTTCAGAATTGCCACCTATCTATTCTCCAAGGGTGATTAATCATTTATGCCATGTGGATAGAGGATGATTAATTGAGTCCTCAGTGCCTTTAACAGAGAGCCCAATTTTATTTTATTTTATTTTTAAAGATTTTATTTATTTATTTGACACACACAGAGAGAGAGAGAGATCACAAGGAGGCAGAGAGGCAGGCAGAGGGAGAGGGGGAAGCAGGCTCCCCGCTGAGCAGAGAGCCCGATGCGGGGCTCTATCCCAGAACCCTGAGATCATGACCTGAGCCGAAGGCAGAGGCCTAACCCCCTGAGCCACCCAGGCGCCCCAGAGAGCCCAATTTTAAAAATGCAAAATGATCTCAGTTTGTTTTTAACAAGAATTAATAACAATTAGTTTACACTTTCATGGGTAAGTATAGTTTGTAGACACATATGAATTTTAGGACCCAACAGCATGCTATTTAGAATACCAGTCTAGTTCTACAAATGTCTGTTTCCTGCAACAGACTGGAGCTGTATTGTACCCCTTGTCCTGGTTCCAGAAGTTATAGTTACCCACAGAGAAGTTAACAGAAAACACAGGAAACTAGCAGATTAGAAATAAAAATTTTTTTTTTTTTTTATTATTTTTAAAAGATTTTATTTATTTATTTGACAGAGAGAGATCACAAGTAGGCAGAGAAGCAGGCAGAGAGAGAGGAAGGGAAGCAGGCTTCCCGCTGAGCAGCGAGCCCGATGCGGGACTCGATCCCAGGGTCCTGGGATCGA